>NC_092337.1:170325000-170625000 GCF_046630445.1 Rutidosis leptorrhynchoides
GTTCTTGAGCATACTAAGGTGTCGGTTGAGTTGGTTGGGCGAAGATATATATATAAGAGTCGCCGAAAACTGATTCCCGGGGCTCAAGTTATGACCCGATGAACTTTTAATTAAAACTTATGGTTATTTATTATGACTTATGATAAAAATAATGATTTTTATTATTAATAAATTACTTATGATATAAAAATTAATTAATTTAATTTAAGACTTATGATATATATTTATTATATCATTTATTAATTACTTATGATTTAATTAAACATTTAATTAAACTTATGATTAATAATACTTTTATTATTAATGAAAAAAATACTTATGGTAAGTATTAAACTCATATTATGAGATTATTATAATAAGACTTATAATAAGGATTAATTAATTATTTAATTATTATAGGGCTTAGTTATTATTTAATTATAATTTAATTATTAAATATTTATGATTTAATAATTAAAATTAGAAACTTATGATATGATTAATAATTCATTATTAATTAATAATACTTATGATATGACTTAAAATTTATTATTAATTAATAATAATTATATTATGATTAATATTTAATTAAATAATTAAATACTTATGTTATATTAATTATATCATTTAAACTTATGTTAACTTTAATAATTCATTTTAATTTAATTAAACTTATGTTATAACATAATTATACATATTTAACTTTAATTAACATTATAACGTAAATTATTATTACAACTTAAACTTTAAAAACTAATGTTGACTATGTTTGACCAAGATTGACTTTTGAGTTGACTTTCGATTGACTTTGACTTTCAGTTGACTTTAGTTGACTTTCTAGTTAAGGAAACTTTCCTAACTTAAAAACTTTCTAAATTTGGAAACTTTCCAAAAATAGAAACTTTCCTAAAATAGAAACTTTCCTAAAATAGAAACTTTCCAAAAATGGAAACCTGCTAAAAATAGAAACTTTCTAAAAATAGAAAGTGTGTGTCTGCGCGCTGTTCCGATCAAACCGATGCATGTTGAGTGTTGTTCTATGTCTACTTGCAACATGTACAATAGCTATCATACTAAAACTTGACCTAAGTTAGTTACTTATATCGACCTGCTTTATTTATAGTTCGGCGTTGTGATCATTCCTGATCACTTTACTTCTTTTACTGTTCGCATATTTGTGTGGTTACTTCGTTTGCTATTAAGGTGAGTTATAGTCCCATTTTTCTATTTTAAATCTTTTGTGATGAGAATACATGCAATTTATTTTATATTTTGGACACAAGTGAAAGTTGGTTTAAATTATTCATTGTGAGTTGAACAAAAATATACCCTAGTCTGGTAACTGTAATCACTGGTTTCTACTGGTGAACGTGAATCCTACGGATAGATCTATCGGGTTTGACAACCCCATTTCGAGCTAGTCGCGCTAGCAATTTATAATCGGAATGTGTAACGACCCGGATTTTTCCGATCGTTTTACACTTATAAGATTAATATTTACATAAATTAAAACTTACCAACATGATAAGCAATCTAAATTGTTGAGATTTATGATTTTGAAAAGAGTTTTACATAACGTTTAACCGTCTAGTTTGACCGATGATATCACGAACTATACAATATATGTTAATTATACGTTTGTGTATATATATGTATATATACATATTTAACATGATTTAAGGATGTTTAAATATCTCATTTTGTATTAATAACAATAAGTTATAAGTATATTTTGAAACTACTAACTTAAGCTTTCAAAACGATAACTATACGTAACGTTATTTGACATAAATACTTACGACCTATAATGTTTATACATATATCGTATATATAATGTATTTAATCACTTTTAAAGACTTAAATACATAAAACAATATAAGTATATTCACAAAAGATAGCTATATTTGAATCCTCATTCCATTTTTCACAAGATTTCTATACGTATATCTAGAGTATATGTACTCGTATCATACCTAGCTTCTATACGTATTTACTATTGGTATATACACATCAAATCACCACCAACCAGCCCTTATTCATGCCTTATGTATAAGGTAACTACTTTTGTTATTTAGTATGACAATTTCACATGATTAAAAGATCTTTTCACAAAATTACAAATTTATACACCTTTTACACCACCATAAATACATGCATCCATTTTCAATTTTTGGAACATCATTTCTCTAGCTAAACACACACACTTACTAGCCTCATGTCTCTCTAAGAACTCCAGCAAAAATCCTCTCAAGAATCACCTTAAACACCACCATAAAAAGATCAACAAAAACACTTCAAAAATACAACTTTCAATTCAAGTTTATGTCTTAAGTTGCTTCCAATCTTTCATCCAATTTCATCACTCTTTTGGTTCTAGGTTTTTACTCCTCTTTTACAGCAATCTTGTCCAAGTAACTTGAGGTAGTAACTTTGTTCATAACCTTATTCGATTCATATATATATAGCTATCTTATTGTATGGTATACAATTTTAACAACAAAAACATAGTTTGAATGATTTCAAACTTGTTTGCAAACTAAATAGATCCTTCTAACTTAACTTTTAAAATACTTCAAGACCTGTAATATAACTTAAATATATGCTAATTTAACAAGGTATAACTAGGTTTTTCAAAGAATACCTTAAAAAAAACTGTTTTTATGACGTCGGAGTGCAACCGGGGGCTGTTTTGGGTTGGATAATTAAAAACCATCTTGAACTTTGAATTGGAGGTTTATATTCTGGAAAAATGATATTTCTTATGAATATGTTAACACATAAAAATTTCATGATTTAATTCATAGTATAAGTATTTTTAGAAAAATGGTCATTAAATGATGTTTTTGTAACAAAAATGATTAACTTCATAAGTTTCACCAAACTTTGACCTATGACCTATGATTTCGAATACAAACTAAGGTATTTACAGTTCATATTCTTAAAGAGGGACTCGATCCAAGGAATTGGAAAGTTGAATCAACGAAAACGGAGTTGTAACGAAGAAATTATGACCAAAACAAAATCGGATATCCAAGACTAGTTTAGCCACGAAAATAATTGGAGAAAATTAAATAAATCACATCTTCCTAAAGTAACATGATATTTTATACATATGTACTCATAATTTAATTTTATATGGTTTAGGATCACCCGTAAACAATACGAGAAGATTAATCATAAGATCCCATGATTGTACGCAACACGTCATTTGACAACACCGGTACTTTATGTACGCAACACGTCATTTGACAACACCGGTACCATGGGTCAAGATTAATCTCGACCAATACATATACGATGGGGGTTTTATTTATTTCATTGGGGGTTTATTAAACAACTAAATATGAACCATTAAAATTGAATTACTAACATCGGACTGCTAACTACGGACTAAGGAATTATTAAAAGTATTAAAAGTATTATAAGTATATATATGTGACGATTGTTTAAAAAGAAAAGGTATTGATATATTATATATGGATAGGTTCGTGATATCAATCGGAGACCAAGTCGAAATTACATATCTTCAAGACAAAAGTGAGTATATAGTCCCACTTTTAAACTCTAAATATTTCGGGATGAGAATACATGTATTTTATGTTTTACGCTATGGACACAAGTAACTGAAAAATATATTCTACGTTGAGTTGTACCACTGGCATACTTCCCTGTAGCTTGGTAACTAATATTTACAGCGGTATTGTAAACGCGAATCCTGTTGATAGATCTATCGGGCCTGACAACCCCAACCGGACTGGACGACCAGTATTCAACGGTTGCACAGTACTTCGTTTCGTGACTACACCTTGGTACGGTGTAGTAAGATTTCATAATAAAGGGAATATGCGACGTGATTAAATGTTAAGTATGGTTACCAAGTGCTCAACCACTTAGAATATTTTTATTAAAATGTTTATATATGAAATCTTGTGTTCCATTGTTATAACGCTGATAGCATCAAACCTATATATCTCACCAACTTTATGTTGACGTTTTAAAGCATGTTATTCTCAGGTATGAATTAAGTCTTCCGCTGTGCATTAGCTCATGTTAAGGATACTACTTGGGACCTTTTAAGCCATGATACAAAGACGTTGCATTCGAGTCATTGGAGTTCAATAGAGAATATAAATAAGTAAATGACAGATTAGGTCATTTGGATATTATGAAATGTTAGACGAAAATGTCAAATATTGATGTAATGATAGTTTGCCTTTTAAGAATAAATGCAACGTTTGTAAAATGTATCATATAGAGGTCAAGTACCTCGCAATGTTATCATATGTTATTGTATTCGTCCCTATGGATTGGGTCGGGTCGTCTCATGTGGTATCAGAGCGTTGGTCTTAGCGAACCAGGCCTTGCATTAGTGTGTCTAACTGGTAGTTGTTAGGATGCATTAGTGAGTCTGGACTTTGACCGTGTCTACATGTCAAAAGTTTTGCTTATCATATCTAGTCGAAAATCATCTGCTTATCATCCTTAAGAATTGCCTGCTTAGTATTCTTAAGTCTAGACACGTCTTACTGCATTTGGTGCATCGATAGTGTATAGACAAAATTCGTATCCTAGCGTATCTGTTGCTATAGACATTGCCTGACGAATTTCAAAGATTCTCCGTAATTCACGGGATTTTGAGTATTATAAATACATATGTAAATTATGTATTGAAGAATACCAAACCCAACTCCTATAATCTATTCCAAACCAAAAATTCATTTCCCCGACTGTACAAGGTGAACTCCGCGTCCAGTTCGAATTCCTCCGACTCTGACAGCTACGCTGATATGGATTTCCATTCGGGCTCCGAAGGCAGCGTCACTGGAATGGATCAACCAATTTCTCATCATCTATTCTGGATGAATTGGGGATGGGTTCGTAGTATACTAAATTATTGGAGACAAGAAGAAGGTGATCCCTTTCACCCACCGAATTACCCCATTGGCGACGAACCTGAAGCACTTACCGGCGAACCTGTTCGAGAAACCATTTTCTCTCTCATTTCTCGAGTATCTCGTCACGATTATATCCTATCCCATATTTCGGATCTTGTTCATTCGCTCACTCCAACCGCCAATCATCCTGGTGTACTAGCAGAAATTAACGAACTTCGCGCTCGTGTGACGGCTTTGGAGAACACGGTGCGAAGGTTACAAACACCAGCAGCAGCACCAGCAGCATAACCAGTACCGTTAACAACATCAACCTCGCAATCTTCAGTACCAGTAGCATCATCGACGTCAACGACATCATCAGCATCAACACCAATCGTATCATTACCACCACCAACAATCACATCCGCACCACGTACCTCAACATCATCATCTGAACTTCGAATATGATCTTTGTTCTACATATCATTCTACACCGATTACCTCTTCTTTACGTATCGTTCTTCGTTCGACATGACGATTATGTAATCTCTAATGTTTTGGAGATTATGTAATCTAGTAATAACGATAAATCAAATGAGTTGAATATTTTATTGACTCATTAAATTCATAGTTACCTCCGAAGAAAATATATATGCAAATATATTTTCATAAAGATTGTAATTAAAAATTTCATTCGTACAAACTGTTAATGATGAAAATATTTTAACGGGTGGGTAGTACCCAAGGAATATTTAGAATTCACATTAACAAGTTACACTGTACATTCTTCGAATCTGATTCAACGATCATTTATTATCCTACTTACAATTACCGATATACGTATCCGTTCACCCCAGATTAACCATTTCCATTTAAATTTCATATTTGGATTTTTACCTATCCGAATCCAACAAGTGGCATAATGAAGAAACATTGGCAAAATAAAAATTGTTAGAAACAGATGAATTAATTAATTGAAATTGTGATAGGATTACACGCTAACTGTTCCGGCTAACTGTTCCCAGCTAACTGATTAATATTTAATTTATCGCAATTTACATTCTTGCAATTTTAATTTCTGTACTTTACATACCTTCGGGACACATGTACAACAACACGTCGGATTAATTCTGAGACAACACGTTGTATAATGGGTCATGATATATATTTATTTATTTTACGCATTTTAAATAACGGGACACGTATACAAGGTTTCGACTTATCATATTGATCCATCTATATATATATTTCGGAACAACCATAGACACTCTATATGTGAAGGTGGGAGTTGGCTATACAGGGTCGGAGTTGATTCCAAAATATATATATACTTTGAGTTGTGATCGACACCGAGACCAGTACACGGGTCACGATACGTATTAAGTAATTCGAATATTATATATTTAGTTCATATATGAATTTATTGAACCATTGGACAATCGGACTATTGGACTGCTAACTTTGGACAATTAAAAATGAGTTAAAATGATGATTATTACATATGAAACTAAACAATCCTTCAAGTTTGCCACTTGATTCTATTTTAAACCTCATTTGTATCTTGACGATTACAATTCGCATTCACAACTTTTCATGATTCTTGAAAACATCTCGATCGAGAAGTTCAACCAGCCGCACCTCGTCTACGGAATAAAGATTTATGCATACAGTTATGCACCTAAAAATTTTTGAACTCGAAGTTATAGTTAAAACGTATCCGCATCGAATTCCTTATCATCCATTAGCAAAAACAATCACGCGATTCCTTTTCAATTAACTAATTTTGTCACAGCTCCACTTCGATATCTCAGTAAGACTACTCTTATTACAATCTCGATATATATATATACGTTGTTCTTTCGCCATCGTTACCGGAGAACCTTTTATATTCCATCATATTACCATCAGCGTTTAATCATCTAAAAATACAATTCTCCTTAAACCATCTTGGTTTGATAACCAATGACCCAGATCCGATAACTTTGAAAATACTGACGAAGCAGCATGTTGTAGAAGGTCTTAATGACCAAATGTTGATGATAAAAGAAGGAAGTGTTAGGAACGCTCGATAGAAAATTGGTACTGAAAACCGGATTGAACAAACCATGAAGGAGACTCTGAACAAGTTACAAGGACTAAACTTGTACATAAAGAATTATGACGATTCTGTAGCAAACACCTTGCTTCTGAATCTAAACCCTTACGGGTCAATCTTCATCATCATCCTTCGACATTAGAAATTCCAAGATATTATCATATCTTTCATTATAAATATCCTCAATATTTCTGAAGATATTTTCACCACTATCCTTATCTGAAATCATTTATCTCTCTGTAATATCTGCGTTTCAATATAAAGGAAACTGTGTTAGTTTCTAAATCCTTCAAGTTTAAAATAGGAATGTTCTGAAGCAGTGTTGGGAACTGATGCATGAACTAGTATAATATAATGAAACTTGATCAACTTCATTATATTACAGTAAGTCATGTTAAGTTTCTAATGGAATATGATGATTCACAGTACCGTCATCATGTGCCATGTTACACGACTTTTACATTCTATCCAATTCCGAAACATATTAAGAACAAATCATCTTGATAGTTCTATTTTCCTGGATATTCTGGTAATTTGACAAATCAAAATCGTGCCATTACCATTCCTTTCTTAGAGCATTAGCTATGTTCATTCCGAATTTTATACCTACGAATTTCGAACTATTGATCGCTTGACTCAAGGACGGGAAGAAGAAACGAAGGGACAAAGTCCCAAAATAGAAATTGGGGTATAGATTACAGCAAATAGGAGAGAGTATTAACTATGGATGACAATGATTATGGAAAACAGAAGCAGGAGCATCGAAATATAAGGAAAGATATCAAACCCAATAACCACCCAGAAACTACAAACCGTGTGTATCAATACGTATGGCGACGTAAAGACACGGGAGAATTAGAAACATTATAATTCCAAGAAAATCATAAAAGTGAATAGATTCTTCTAGCGGTAGATGAAAGAGAAGAATGAAAGATATGAAAGTTAGAAGTATAACAAAAATCAGAACGGGATTAAGCATTTTAAAGGATACCTTAAGGTATGAATTAGAGGAGGAAGAGTAAGAGATGTGAGGTATGGAAGTAAGAAAGGGAAGGAGGTGGATTTATAGTGAAATATCCAACAAAGAAATCGAAACAGATTATCGCATTAAATCAAAGGAGATCCTGTTTTCTAAATCATCGAAGAACCAAATCTTATTACATAAGATTTTCTTTAAATCCCTTAAATTCTGGAAATCAATCCTAATCTCGACATTGGTTAAAACAATTCTATATTCACTCATTTCATTCTTTTGTGATAGCTTCACTCGTGCGCTTCACATGACCGAATTGTTTTATCCATATCTTCCAATAATGATAAAACTCTATTAATACCTCATATTCGTCATGAAAACATTCCTATTGTTATTTATGACAACCTCTACCAAATTTCGGGACGAAATTTCTTTAACGGGTGGGTACTGTAACGACCCGGATTTTTCCGATCGTTTTACACTTATAAGATTAATATTTACATAAATTAAAACTTACCAACATGATAAGCAATCTAAATTGTTGAGATTTATGATTTTGAAAAGAGTTTTACATAACGTTTAACCGTCTAGTTTGACCGATGATATCACGAACTATACAATATATGTTAATTATACGTTTGTGTATATATATGTATATATACATATTTAACATGATTTAAGGATGTTTAAATATCTCATTTTGTATTAATAACAATAAGTTATAAGTATATTTTGAAACTACTAACTTAAGCTTTCAAAACGATAACTATACGTAACGTTATTTGACATAAATACTTACGACCTATAATGTTTATACATATATCGTATATATAATGTATTTAATCACTTTTAAAGACTTAAATACATAAAACAATATAAGTATATTCACAAAAGATAGCTATATTTGAATCCTCATTCCATTTTTCACAAGATTTCTATACGTATATCTAGAGTATATGTACTCGTATCATACCTAGCTTCTATACGTATTTACTATTGGTATATACACATCAAATCACCACCAACCAGCCCTTATTCATGCCTTATGTATAAGGTAACTACTTTTGTTATTTAGTATGACAATTTCACATGATTAAAAGATCTTTTCACAAAATTACAAATTTATACACCTTTTACACCACCATAAATACATGCATCCATTTTCAATTTTTGGAACATCATTTCTCTAGCTAAACACACACACTTACTAGCCTCATGTCTCTCTAAGAACTCCAGCAAAAATCCTCTCAAGAATCACCTTAAACACCACCATAAAAAGATCAACAAAAACACTTCAAAAATACAACTTTCAATTCAAGTTTATGTCTTAAGTTGCTTCCAATCTTTCATCCAATTTCATCACTCTTTTGGTTCTAGGTTTTTACTCCTCTTTTACAGCAATCTTGTCCAAGTAACTTGAGGTAGTAACTTTGTTCATAACCTTATTCGATTCATATATATATAGCTATCTTATTGTATGGTATACAATTTTAACAACAAAAACATAGTTTGAATGATTTCAAACTTGTTTGCAAACTAAATAGATCCTTCTAACTTAACTTTTAAAATACTTCAAGACCTGTAATATAACTTAAATATATGCTAATTTAACAAGGTATAACTAGGTTTTTCAAAGAATACCTTAAAAAAAACTGTTTTTATGACGTCGGAGTGCAACCGGGGGCTGTTTTGGGTTGGATAATTAAAAACCATCTTGAACTTTGAATTGGAGGTTTATATTCTGGAAAAATGATATTTCTTATGAATATGTTAACACATAAAAATTTCATGATTTAATTCATAGTATAAGTATTTTTAGAAAAATGGTCATTAAATGATGTTTTTGTAACAAAAATGATTAACTTCATAAGTTTCACCAAACTTTGACCTATGACCTATGATTTCGAATACAAACTAAGGTATTTACAGTTCATATTCTTAAAGAGGGACTCGATCCAAGGAATTGGAAAGTTGAATCAACGAAAACGGAGTTGTAACGAAGAAATTATGACCAAAACAAAATCGGATATCCAAGACTAGTTTAGCCACGAAAATAATTGGAGAAAATTAAATAAATCACATCTTCCTAAAGTAACATGATATTTTATACATATGTACTCATAATTTAATTTTATATGGTTTAGGATCACCCGTAAACAATACGAGAAGATTAATCATAAGATCCCATGATTGTACGCAACACGTCATTTGACAACACCGGTACTTTATGTACGCAACACGTCATTTGACAACACCGGTACCATGGGTCAAGATTAATCTCGACCAATACATATACGATGGGGGTTTTATTTATTTCATTGGGGGTTTATTAAACAACTAAATATGAACCATTAAAATTGAATTACTAACATCGGACTGCTAACTACGGACTAAGGAATTATTAAAAGTATTAAAAGTATTATAAGTATATATATGTGACGATTGTTTAAAAAGAAAAGGTATTGATATATTATATATGGATAGGTTCGTGATATCAATCGGAGACCAAGTCGAAATTACATATCTTCAAGACAAAAGTGAGTATATAGTCCCACTTTTAAACTCTAAATATTTCGGGATGAGAATACATGTATTTTATGTTTTACGCTATGGACACAAGTAACTGAAAAATATATTCTACGTTGAGTTGTACCACTGGCATACTTCCCTGTAGCTTGGTAACTAATATTTACAGCGGTATTGTAAACGCGAATCCTGTTGATAGATCTATCGGGCCTGACAACCCCAACCGGACTGGACGACCAGTATTCAACGGTTGCACAGTACTTCGTTTCGTGACTACACCTTGGTACGGTGTAGTAAGATTTCATAATAAAGGGAATATGCGACGTGATTAAATGTTAAGTATGGTTACCAAGTGCTCAACCACTTAGAATATTTTTATTAAAATGTTTATATATGAAATCTTGTGTTCCATTGTTATAACGCTGATAGCATCAAACCTATATATCTCACCAACTTTATGTTGACGTTTTAAAGCATGTTATTCTCAGGTATGAATTAAGTCTTCCGCTGTGCATTAGCTCATGTTAAGGATACTACTTGGGACCTTTTAAGCCATGATACAAAGACGTTGCATTCGAGTCATTGGAGTTCAATAGAGAATATAAATAAGTAAATGACAGATTAGGTCATTTGGATATTATGAAATGTTAGACGAAAATGTCAAATATTGATGTAATGATAGTTTGCCTTTTAAGAATAAATGCAACGTTTGTAAAATGTATCATATAGAGGTCAAGTACCTCGCAATGTTATCATATGTTATTGTATTCGTCCCTATGGATTGGGTCGGGTCATCTCAGAATGTTTAGTACTTCGTATTTTGTTGAAGATACACTTGTTCGGTGTATATTATTTATTGTGTTTGGCAAGGGTAAATAAATGGTTAAGTGGTTACCAGGTGGCTCACGAAAAATGGAATAATGTTTTATTATATGTTTTCTAGCATATAATTTTATCGTCCAAAAAGGAGTTTTTATGTTTTCAAACATAAATTTTTATTGTTTAAATTAAATATTGTTTGCAATATTAAACCTATAATTCACTCAACATTTTTGTTGACAGTTACTCGCATGTTTTATTCTCAGGTTCATGATGGATTGCTTCCGCTATGCTTAGAGAGTCTGCATATTTATGATGGCAGCTTTTGTTAAAAATTAACTTGCATTCTATTTTGATACATTTAATAGTGGATGTTGTTGACTTGTTTTGGTCAACTTTTGGTTAAGTAATAATGTATGGTTTTTCTAAACTTACATATTTTGGTAGGTTTCCTTTATAGGAAATCATTTTTAAATAAAGAATGCAAGGTTATTTATCAAATTCATATAGAGTTATGATCAAGCTGTGGGGCCAAGATAACGATGGTCGTCAAGTGTACTTTAACGGGTCGTTAAAGTTGGTATCAGAGCGTTAGTTGTAGGGAATTAGGCTGCATTGATGTCGTTACCCGAGTTAATAGGGTGCATTAGTGAGTCTAGTCTACTGCCCGGCCTATAATATATTATTATATGTGATTACTTGTATCATATTGGTATGTATATAGTTTTCATATACGTACATCTCCTTCATATGTTCTGAATCCGAGAGGAACTCCCATTCCGATTTAAATGTATCCTCCGACTCATGCGAGTTTATCTTTTATAAGAACACGTCGGTTAGTGAAACCGAGGAATGCCATTCTTGACTTCTGGAATTTTCGACACTTCTATGTCATCTATTATGGTTATGTATATAACGTTTAAATTATATTACACGAGATGTCATTCTTGACTTCTAAAGGCTCGGCATTTCAATGTCAGCTATTATGTTTAGGTATATAACATTATTGTTATATTACGTGCCTTTGTGCAGTTGTACCTATGTGCTTTGGTTTTTGAACCGGAAGACGTCATTCTTGACTTTTAGAGATTTTTGGCACTTCGAAGACATTTCTATGTCATCGTTACTCCTATTTGTTACTTATGATGTTTTGTCTCTTGTGTTATCCTTAACACATTGTTTAAGAAATTGTTTTAGAGAAATTGTGTGGAAATCCGAGGTTGATCGCGTGTCCTGACCTCATGTAGTGCTATTGGAATGAAACTATGAATTAGTGAAATACAATGGCATCAGGCCAACGTGATTATATTACGTTAATTCATAAAGAAGTCCCAATATTGTGACATGAGGAATAGAAAGCGAGTCAAAGAAAATTTTTACACTACTCATTTAGAAATTCCGATGTATTACATGGGTAGGGAAAATATTCATTCTCTTATTTGTTGATATAAGAGGAGCTTGTCTTAACTAGATTATCTATCTCATGCTCTACCCTTTCATAACTCGCTTGTTAGCAACAGCTTCGCTCGGGAACAGTTTTGGCCCAAGGACTTATGTTCTGATAATAGTCAAAACAACATTTAACTCATTGGTTTTCATGACCTCGTAATATTTGTTGGTCAAATATCGCACGGCGATTCAGGTCATTTACTCGATCTTTCACAATCTTACTTCAACTTGTAACTTCTGAAATACAGATACTCTGTTTATCATCGGGAGTTTTACACATTTGTTTAATTGGGTGGTTCTCACGGATTTATGGGCGAATAGAAGTAATGAAATATTTTGTCATGTATACAATTAAAATCATATAAGTACGTATGGATTCAAATGAATAAGTTTACCTTAACCTATTTTGATTAGTACATACTAAATTATACCTTCAAAATTATTTTAAAACCACACCTTTATTGAGTCGTTTAATTAAGTTAAATTATTTTATATAAAATGGTACACATTGTACATACTTCTAAATTACTAAGAACTTCGTTCCGTTTATGTTGTCACATCAAACGTTTAAAGCTTTTTCAAAACTCCTTTGATTAATTTTATCAACTTTTCGCATTACCCTACAGAGTGTCTGGATCACAGTTCTTCTCATCCTCCGTTTAAGGATGAAACTTACCATTAAGTTCATTCATAGAAACTCTTACGCCACTTTGGATGACGGTTTTATAAAATTTGTTGAAAAGTCTTTGCGCTCATAAAATTTTCCCTCTTATGGTTGGACATGGCCGAAACACGGACCTATAAATCAATTTTATGGGATACGCTCGGTGGTCACCCTATTGTAGAAAAGGTGCTAGGTGAGTTTCTACCCCAACTGTTGTTATAGTGGGTATCATGGATATATATTACACTAGACCGTTTGAGGAGTTTCTACTCTCAATATTTGCTGTCAACCGCAACACCCTCGTAAACATCAATCCTAGGATTCAATACTTTGAGGTGCACGGAATTATTTTTGGAGATTCATCCCACCTGGATTCGGCCATTCTTTATAACCCATTATTCGCGTTCTTTTCATCCGCACATAAATTTAAGAATATGGATGAATCCTAGATTTTCTCGCTTATTGAGCAAGGGAGTTCACTCTCTTTGAAATATCACACCTTTCGTACGTCTTCCTTTCGAAAATGCAATGAAAATTTACTTTAAAATCCATGATCCTCGTTATCTCCTTTGAGAGAATTGCCTTAAATATCTATTCCACTTATGTGACTACTTCATATATTTCTTCCTTCATTGTTGCAACTATATTTCATTCGTCCCAGTTCGTCCCCTTGGGGAACTTCTGTTTTGGTTGTTAAGAAGAAAGGTGGTTCGTTCCGATGGTGTATTGATTATCGCAAGTTGAACAAGCTTACGGTTAAGAACCGATACCCTCTTCCGAGAATTTATGATCTGTTCGATCAACTCCAAGGTTCGTCCATTTATTCTAACATTGACCTTCGTTCCGGTTATCACCAACTGCGGGCTAAAGAAACTGATATTCCGAAAACCGCTTTTCGTACCCGTTGTGGTCACTGCGAATTTCTTGTTATGTCGTCCGAATTGACTAACACACCTGCTATGTTCATGGACCTCATGAACCCCGTGTTTAGCCCATATCTGGATAAACCCGTTAACGTTTTCATCGATGATATCCTTATCTATTCCAAGAAGTGATCAAGAGCATGAAGATAAGTGCTTGATTTGTTAAGAAAAGAAGAGCTGTATGCTGAATTTTTCTAAATGGTAGCTCTGGTTGAAAGAAGTTCAATTCCTTGGGCACGTTGTTAATAAACAGGGAATTCAAGTTGATCCTGCTAAGATTGAGGCAATTGGGAAGTGGAAAGTTTCCGAAAACTCTTACTTAGATTCGTCAGTTCCTAGGTTTGGCAGGCTATTATAGAAGGTTCATTCAAGATTTTTCACGAGTAGCGAAACCTCTGACTGCTTTAACGCATAAGGGGAAGAAGTACGAGTGGAAGAGTGAACAAGAGTCTGCTTTCCAAACTCTGAAGAAGAAGTTAACTTCTGCACCGATATTATCACTACCTGAGGGTAATGATGATTTTGTTATCTATTGTGATGCTTCGTGTCAAGACTTTGGTTGTGTTTTGATGCAACGAAAGAAAGTCATTGCTTACGTGTCACGTCAGTTGAAGATTCATGAACATAATTATACAACCCATGATTTAGAATTGGGAGTTGTTGTGTTCGCACTCAAGAATTGGAGACATTACTTATATGGGGTCAAATGTACAGTATACAGTGATCACAAAAGTCTTCAACATATCTTTGATCAAAGACAGTGAAATATGAGGTAGCGAAGATGGGTTGAATTGTTGAACAATTATGATTGTGAACTCCTTTAGCCATTTCGGGAAAAAGCCAATGTCGTGGCTGATGCTTTGAGTCAAAAAGAGAGAGTTGAACCTCGTAGGTTTAGGGCCTTGAATATGACCATTTGAACAAACCTCGCAAGGTAGATTCTTGCAGCTCAACAAGAAGCCTTGAAGGAGGAGAATTTTGTAACGGGAAGGTCCGAGGCTTGAGTAAACAGTTAGAGGTATGAACCGATGGTACTCGGTATTTTGCGAGACGTCTTTGGGTTTCGAAATTTGGTGATTTGCGACAACTTGTTTTAGATGAAGCTCATAAGTCTGGGTACTCTATTCATCCTGGTTCTGGAAAGATGTATCATGATCTTAAGGAGCTGTATTGGTGGACTAATTTGAAAGCTGATGTGGCTACGTATGTGGCTAAGTGTTTGACATGTGCTAAGGTTAAAGCTGAACATCAGAAACTATCTGGACTTTTGGTACAACCTGAGATTCCCGATATATATATATATATATATATATATATATATATATATATATATATATATATATATATATATATATATATATATATATATATATATATATATATATATATATATATGGGAAGGTATTACAACGAATTTTATTACGAAGTTACTGATGTGTGTTGAAATGTCCCGTTCTTATTGATTAAAAACGTTCCATATTAATTGATTTTGTTGCGAGGTTTTAACCTCTATATGAGAAGTTTTTCAAAGACTGCATTCATTTTTAAAACAAACCATAACCTTTATTTCATAAATAAAGGTTTAAAAAGCTTTACGTAGATTATCAAATAATGATAATCTAAAATATCCTGTTTACACACGACCATTACATAATGGTTTACAATACAAATATGTTACATCGAAATCAGTTTCTTGAATGCAGTTTTTACACAATATCATACAAACATGGACTCCAAATCTTGTCCTTATTTTAGTATGCAACAGCGGAAGCTCTTAGTATTCACCTGAGAATAAACATGCTTAAACGTCAACAAAAATGTTGGTGAGTTATAGGTTTAACCTATATATATCAAATCGTAACAATAGACCACAAGATTTCATATTTCAATACATATCCCATACATAGAGATAAAAATCATTCATATGGTGAACACCTGGTAACCGACATTAACAAGATGCATATATAAGAATATCCCCATCATTCCGGGACACCCTTCGTATATGATATAAATTTCGAAGTACTAAAGCATTCGGTACTTTGGATGGGGTTTGTTAGGCCCAATAGATCTATCTTTAGGATTCGCGTCAATTAGGGTGTCTGTTCCCTAATTCTTATATTACCAGACTTAATAAAAAGGGGCATATTCGATTTTGATAATTCAACCATAGAATGTAGTTTCACGTACTTGTGTCTATTTTTTAAATCATTTATAAAACCTGCATGTATTCTCATCCCAAAAATATTAGATTTTAAAAGTGGGACTATAACTCACTTTCACAGATTTTTACTTCATCGGGAAGTAAGACTTGGCCACTGGTTGATTCACGAACCTATAACAATATATACATATATATCAAAGTATGTTCAAAATATATTTACAACACTTTTAATATATTTTGATGTTTTAAGTTTATTAAGTCAGCTGTCCTCGTTAGTAACCTACAACTAGTTGTCCACAGTTATATGTACAGAAATAAATCGATAAATATTATCTTGAATCAATCCACGACCCAGTGTATACGTATCTCAGTATTGATCACAACTCAAACTATATATATTTTGGAATCAACCTCAACCCTGTATAGCTAACTCCAACATTCACATATAGAGTGTCTATGGTTGTTCCGAAATATATATAGATGTGTCGACATGATAGGTCGAAACATTGTATACGTGTCTATGGTATCTCAAGATTACATAATATACAATACAAGTTGATTAAGTTATGGTTGGAATAGATTTGTTATCAATTTTCACGTAGCTAAAATGAGAAAAATTATCCAATCTTGTTTTACCCATAACTTCTTCATTTTAAATTCGTTTTGAGTGAATCAAATTGCTATGGTTTCATATTGAACTCTATTTTATGAATCTAAACAGAAAAATTATAGGTTTATAGTCGGAAAAATAAGTTACAAGTCGTTTTTGTAAAGGTAGTTATTTCAGTCGAAAGAACGACGTCTAGATGACCATTTTAGAAAACATACTTCCACTTTGAGTTTAACCATAATTTTTGGATATAGTTTCATGTTCATAATAAAAATCATTTTCCCAGAATAACAACTTTTAAATCAAAGTTTATCATAGTTTTTAATTAACTAACCCAAAACAGCCCGCGGTGTTACTACGACGGCGTAAATCCGATTTTACGGTGTTTTTCGTGTTTCCGGGTTTTAAATCATTAAGTTAGCATATCATATAGATATAGAACATGTGTTTAGTTGATTTTAAAAGTCAATTTAGAAGGATTAACTTTTATTTGCGAACAAGTTTAGAATTAACTAAACTATGTTCTAGTGATTACAAGTTTAAACCTTCGAATAAGATAGCTTTATATGTATGAATCGAATGATGTTATGAACATCATTACTACCTCAAGTTCCTTGGATAAACCTACTGGAAATGAGAAAAATAGATCTAGCTTCAAAGGATCCTTGGATGGCTTGAAAGTTCTTGAAGCAGAATCATGACACGAAAACAATTTCAAGTAAGATTTCCACTCGAAATAAGATTGTTATAGTTATAGAAATTGAATTAAAGTTTGAATATGATTATTACCTTGTATTAGAAAGATAACCTACTGTAAGTAACAAAGATTTCTTGATCTTGGATGATTACTTGGAATGGATTTAGAAAACTTGGAAGTAAACTTGCAATCTTGGAAGTATTCTTGATTTTATGAAACTAGAACTTTTGGAATTTATGAAGAACACTTAGAAATTGAAGATAGAACTTGAGAGAGATCAATTAGATGAAGAAAACTGAAGAATGAAAGTGTTTGTAGGTGTTTTTGGTCGTTGGTGTATGGATTAGATATAAAGGATATGTAATTTTGTTTTCATGTAAATAAGTCATGAATGATTACTCATATTTTTGTAATTTTATGAGATATTTCATGCTAGTTACCAAATGATGGTTCCCACATGTGTTAGGTGACTCACATGGGCTGCTAAGAGCTGATCATTGGAGTGTATATACCAATAGTACATACATCTAAAAGCTGTGTATTGTACGAGTACGAATACGGGTGCATACGAGTAGAATTGTTGATGAAACTGAACGAGGATGTAATTGTAAGCATTTTTGTTAAGTAGAAGTATTTTGATAAGTGTCTTGAAGTCTTTCAAAAGTGTATGAATACATATTAAAACACTACATATATATACATTTTAACTGAGTCGTTAAGTCATCGTTAGTCGTTACATGTAAATGTTATTTTGAAACCTTTAGGTTAACGATCTTGTTGAATGTTGTTAACCCATTGTTTATTATAACAAATGAGATGTTAAATTGTTATATTATCATGATATTATGATATATAATATATCTTAGTATGATATATATACAGTTAAATGTCGTTACAACGATAATCGTTACATATATGTCTCGTTTCGAAATCATTAAGTTAGTAGTCTTATTTTTACATATGTATTTCATTGTTAATACACTTAATAATATACTTACTTATCATTTAACATAATTAACCAATTGTATCAATATCTTAATATGATTCATATGTACCTAGTAAGACGTTGTTATAACGATAATCGTTATATATATCGTTTTCGAGTTTCTTAAATTAATAGTCTCATTTTTATGTATATAACTCATTGTTAAAATACCTAATGAGATACATACTTATAATAAAATCATGTTAACTATATATATAACCATATATATGTCATCGTATAGTTTTTTCAAGTTTTAACGTTCGTGAATCACCGGTCAACTTGGGTGGTCAATTGTCTATATGAAACCTATTTCAATTAATCAAGTCTTAACAAGTTTGATTGCTTAACATGTTGGAAACACTTAATCATGTAAATAACAATTTCATTTAATATATATATATATATATATATATATATATATATATATATATATATATATATATATAACATGGAAAAGTTCGGGTCACTACAGTACCTACCCGTTAAATAAATTTCGTCCCGAAATTTTAAGCAGTTGGAGGTGTTGACGTATCTTCTGGAAATAAATGCGGGTATTTCTTCTTCATCTGATCTTCTCATTCCCAGGTGAACTCGGGTCCTCTACGAGCATTCCATCGAACCTTAACAATTGGTATCTTGTTTTGCTTAAGTCTTTTAACCTCACGATCCATTATTTCGATGGGTTCTTCGATGAATTGAAGTTTTTCGTTGATTTGGATTTCATCTAACGGAATAGTGAGATCTTCTTTAGCAAAACATTTCTTCAAATTCGAGACGTGGAAAGTGTTATGTACAGCTGCGAGTTGTTGAGGTAACTCAAGTTGGTAAGCTACTGGTCCGACACGATCAATAATCTTGAATGGTCTAATATACCTTGGATTTAATTTCCCTCGTTTACCAAATCGAACAACACCTTTCCAAGGTGCAACCTTAAGCATGACCATCTCTCCAATTTCAAATTCTATATCTTTTCTTTTAATGTCGGCGTAGCTCTTTTGTCGACTTTGGGCGGTTTTCAACCGTTGTTGAATTTGGATGATCTTCTCAGTAGTTTCTTGTATTATCTCCGGAACCGTAATCTGTCTATCCCCCACTTCACTCCAACAAATGGTAGACCTGCACTTTCTACCATAAAGTGCTTCAAACAGCGCCATCTCAATACTTGAATGATAGTTGTTGTTGTAGGAAAATTCTGGTAACGGTAGATGTCGATGCCAACTGTTTCCGAAATCAATAACATATGCTCGTAGCATGTCTTCAAGCGTTTGTATCGTCCTTTCGCTCTGCCCATAAGTTTGTGGATGATAGGCAGTACTCATGTCTAGACGAGTTCCTAATGCTTGCTGTAATGTCTGCCAGAATCTTGAAATAAATCTGCCATCCCTATCAGAGATAATAGAGATTGGTATTCCATGTCTGGAGACGACTTTCTACAAATACAGTCGTGCTAACTTCTCCATCTTGTCATCTTCTCTTATTGGCAGGAAGTGTGCTGATTTGGTGAGACGATCAACTATTACCCAAATAGTATCAAAACCACTTGCAGTCCTTGGCAATTTAGTGATGAAATCCATGGTAATGTTTTCCCATTCCCATTCCGGGATTTCAGGTTGTTGTAGTAGACCTGATGGTTTCTGATGTTCAGCTTTGACCTTAGAACACATCAAACATTCTCCTACATATTTAGCAATATCGGCTTTCATACCTGGCCACCAAAAATGTTTCTTAAGATCCTTGTACATCTTCCCCGTTCCTCGAATGGGTTCTCTGTCCTTTCTGCTCAAGGCGTCGGCTACCACATTTGCCTTCCCCGGGTGGTAACGAATCTCAAAGTCGTAATCATTCAACAATTCAATCCACCTACGCTGCCTCATATTCAGTTGTTTCTAATTAAATATGTGTTGAAGACTTTTGTGGTCGGTATATATAATACTTTTGACCCCATATAAGTAGTGCCTCTAAGTCTTTAATGCAAAAACAACCGCGCCTAATTCCAAATCATGCGTCGTATAATTTTGTTCGTGAATCTTTAATTGTCTAGACGCATAAGGAATCACCTTCGTTCATTGCATTAATACATAACCGAGACCTTGCTTTGATGCGTCACAATAAATCACAAAATCATAATTCCCTTCAGGCAATGACAATATAGGTGCCGTAGTTAGCTTTTTCTTCAATAATTGAAATGCCTTGTCTTGTTCATCCTTCCATTCAAATTTCTTTCCTTTATGCGTTAATGCAGTCAAGGGTTTTGCTATTTTGGAGAAATCTTGGATGAATCTTCTGTAGTAACCAGCCAATCCTAAAAATTGACGTATATGCTTCGGAGTTTTTGGGGTTTCCCACTTTTCAACGGTTTCGATCTTTGCCGGGTCTACCTGGATACCTTCTTTGTTCACTATGTGACCGAGGAATTGAACTTCTTCCAACCAAAATGTACACTTTGAAAACTTATCGTACAGTTTTTCTTTCCTCAATACTTCTAGCACTTTTCTCAAATGTTCTTCGTGCTCTTGATCATTCTTTGAGTAAATAAGTATGTCATCGATGAAAACAATGACAAACTTGTCAAGATATGGCCCACACACTCGGTTCATAAGGTTCATGAACACAGCTGGTGCGTTAGTCAATCCAAACGGCATAACCATAAACTCGTAATGACCATAACGCGTCCTAAAAGCAGTTTTTGGAATATCATCCTCCTTTACTCGCATTTGATGATATCCAGAACGTAAATTGATCTTCGAAAAAACCAACGAGCCTTGTAGTTGATCAAATAAGTCGTCAATTCTCGGCAGTGGATAACGGTTTTTGATGGTAAGTTTGTTCAACTCTCTGTAGTCAATACACAACCTAAATGTACCATCCTTCTTCTTGACAAACAAAACAGGAGCTCCCCATGGTGATGTGCTTGGTCGAATGAAACCACGTTCTAATAGTTCTTGCAGTTGGCTTTGCAGTTCTTTCATCTCACTGAGTGCGAGTCTATAAGGAGCACGAGCTATTGGTGCAGCTCCTGGTACAAGACCTATTTGAAATTCAACAGATCGATGTGGAGGTAGTCCCGGTAATTCTTTCAAAAATACATCGGGAAATTCTTTTGCGACGGGAACATCATTGATGCTCTTTTCTTCAGTTTGTACTTTCTCGACGTGTGCTAGAACAGCATAGCAACCTTTTCTTATCAGTTTTTGTGCCTTCAAATTACTAATAAGATGTAGCTTCGTGTTGCCCTTTTGTCCGTACACCATTAAGGGTTCTCCTTCTTCTCGTACAATGTGAATTGCATTTTTATAATATACGATCTCTGCTTTCACCTTCTTCAGCCAGTCCATGCCAACTATTACATCAAAACTCCCTAACTCTACTGGTATCAAATCAATCTTAAATATTTCGCTACCCAGTTTAATTTCTCGATTCCGGCATATATAATCTGCTGAAATTAATTTACCGTATGCTAATTCGAGTAAAAATTTACTATCCAACGGCGTCAATGGACAACTTTAGCACAAAAATCTCTACTCATATAGCTTCTATCCGCACCCGAATCAAATAAAACGTAAGCAGATTTATTGTTAATAAGAAACGTACCCGTAACAAGCTCCGGGTCTTCCTGTGCCTTTTCCGCATTAGTATTGAAAACTCTTCCGCGGCCTTGTCCATTCGTGTTCTCCTGGTTCGGGCAATTTCTAATAATGTGGCCCGGTTTTCCACATTTATAACAAACTACATTGGCATAACTTGCTCCGATACTACTTGCTCCGCCATTACTCGTTTCGACACCATTTGTTCCTTTTGTTCTGTTAACCCCTAGTCCGTAGACCTCACACTTCTCCGCGCTATGACCATTTCTTTTACACTTGATGCAAAATTTGGTGCAGAACCCCGAGTGATACTTTTCACACCTTTGACATAGCTGCTTCTGATTGTTGTTGTTGCGGTTGTTATTGTTGTTGGGATGATTGTTGTAGTTGTTGTTATTGTTGTTATTGTTGTTGTTGTTATTGTTGGGCCGTTTGTTGTAGTTGCGATTGATGTTGCGATTGTTGGGATAGTTGTTGCGATTATTGTTGTAATTGCTGTTGTTGTTGTATTGGTGATTCTTATCACCGTTTTCCTCCCACTTTCATTTGACTTGCTTCACATTGGCCTCTTCAGCCGCCTGTTCTTTAATTCTTTCCTCAATCTGGTTCACTAGTTTGTGAGCCATTCTACATGCCTGTTGTATGGAGGCGGGCTCATGTGAACTTATATCTTCTTGGATTCTTTCCGGTAATCCTTTCACAAATGCGTCGATCTTCTCTTCCTCATCTTTGAACGCTCTCGGACACAATAGGCACAATTCTATGAATCGTCTTTCGTACGTGGTAATATCAAATCCTTGGGTTCGTAACCCTCTAAGTTCTGTCTTGAGCTTATTGACCTCGGTTCTGGGACGGTACTTCTCATTCATCAAGTGCTTGAATGCTGACCACAGTAGTGCGTAAGCATCATCTTGTCCCACTTGCTCTAGATAGGTATTCCACCATGTTAACGCAGTACCTGTGAAGGTATGCGTAGCGTACTTCACTTTGTCCTCTTCAGTACACTTACTTATGCCAAACACCAATTCGACCTTCTCGGTCCACCATTTCAATCCGATCGGTCCTTCGGTTCCATCAAATTCCAAAGGTTTGCAGGCAGTGAATTCTTTGTAGGTGCATCCTACACGATTTCTTGCGCCGTTAGCTGCATTGCTAGATTTGGAGTTATTGTTGGTATTTAGCGCAGCCTATACTGCGGCTATGTTTGCAGCAAGAAAGGTACGAAATTCCTCTTCGCTCATATTCATGGTTTGTCGAGTAGTCGGTGCCATTTCCTTCAAATAGTCAAATGAAACAAGTTAATCATACAGAATATTAAGAGTAGTCAATAGTATCTCGTAGCATAATATGAACTCATTTATAAAAGCTTTTTCTTCATATTAGTGTTTTATAAGTTTAAATTCGGGTAGTACCTACCCGTTAAGTTCATACTTAGTAGCTAATATACAATTCAACTACTACAATTCTATATGATAAACTGATTATAATAATATTTCGCGTTCAAACTTTTACACAGTATTTTACAAACTTACAATACCGCTTATTTTACATATAGCATGAAATATAGCACACAATAACTTTGATACAAGATAGTTGTGAAGATAATTCTAGCTAGTACACAAGTCGTTTAGTAAAGGCAATAAAGACACGTAATTCATACATCCAGAAACAAGTCATGCATTCTGGTTTTACTAGGACTACTTCTCATCCTTGGTCTTGTGGAACATAACCGTTATGGCCGTTGATAAGACAGCATGTTGTAACGTCATCAAAGGGACGAGAGTTACGTAATGTCCAACAGTCCCGTAACAATCTAAAAACCTCATTTCTTACCCCAATTACCGACTCCGTCACTTGTGGGAACGTTTTGTTTAATAGTTGTAGTCCGATGTTCTTGTTCTCACTTTGGTGAGAAGCGAACATTACTAACCCGTAAGCATAACATGCTTCTTTATGTTGCATGTTAGCCGCTTTTTCTAAATCACGAAGTCCTATATTCGGATATATTGAGTCAAAATAATTTCTTAACCCGTTGCGTAAAATAGTATTTGGGTTCCCCGCAATATATGCGTCAAAGTAAACACATCGTAACTTATGGATTTCCCAATGTGATATCCCCCGTCTTTCGAACGAAAGCCTTTTATAAACCAAGGCATTCTTGGAACGTTCTTCGAATGTCTTACAAACTGATCTCGCCTTAAATAGTTATGCCGAGGAATTCTGACCGACTCTAGACAAGATTTCATCAATCATGTCTCCGGGTAGGTCTCTTAAAATATTGGGTTGTCTATCCATTTTGTGTTTTTAAACTGTAAAATAGACAAGAGTTAGATTCATAAAAAAAATACTTATTAATACAAGCAATTTTTACATATATCATAAAGCATAAGCACACTATATTACATATATTACACCACACGAATACAACTATCTTATTCCGACTCGCTCGTTTCTTCTTCTTCGGTTTTGGTTCGTTTTGCCAAGTTTCTAGGGATATATGATGTTCCCCTAATACGAGTCATCGTTTTCCACATTGGTTTAGAAAAACCTGGTGGTTTAGAGGTTCCCGGGTTATTGTCACAACTTAAGAAATACGGGTGTCGACGATACATATAAAGTTCATCGGGTTTGGAATCAAATTTCTCTATTTTTATGCCCTTTCCCTTATTGTTCTCTTTTGCCTTACTAAATTGTGTTGGCGTAATTTCTATAACATCATCGGAATCCTTGTCGGGATTCGATTCATCGGAAAATTGGTAATCCTCCCAATACTTTGCTTCCTTGGCGGAAACACCATTGACCATAATTAACTTTGGTCTGTTGGTTGAGGATTTTCTTCTACTTATCCGTTTTATTATTTCTCACACTGGTTCTATTTCTTCTTCCGGCTCCGATTCTCCTTCCGGTTCCGATCCTTCTTCCAGTTCCGACTCTTCTTCTGATTCCTCTTCGGGAACTTGTGAATCAGTCCACGAATCATTCCAATTTACATTTGACTCTTCATTATTATTATGTGGGTCAATGGGACTTGTTCTAGAGGTAGACATCTATCACATAATATCAAACAAATTAAGAGATTAATATATCACATAATATTCACATGTTAAAAATATATAGTTTCCAACAAAATTTGTTAAGCAATCATTTTTCAAGTAAAAACGGTCGAAGTCCAGACTCACTAATGCATCCAAACAAACTCGATAAGACACACTAATGAAAAATTCTAGTTCTCTAAGACCAATGCTCGGATACCAACTGAAATGTCCCGTTCTTATTGATTAAAAACATTCCATATTAATTGATTTCGTTGCGAGGTTTTGACCTCTATATGAGACGTTTTTCAAAGACTGCATTCATTTTTAAAACAAACCATAACCTTTATTTCATAAATAAAGGTTTAAAAAGCTTTACGTAGATTATCAAATAATGATAATCTAAAATATCCTGTTTACACACGACCATTACATAATGGTTTACAATACAAATATGTTACATCGAAATCAGTTTCTTGAATGCAGTTTTTACACAATATCATACAAACATGGACTCCAAATCTTGTCCTTATTTTAGTATGCAACAGCGGAAGCTCTTAGTATTCACTTGAGAATAAACATGCTTTAAACGTCAACAAAAATGTTGGTGAGTTATAGGTTTAACCTATATATATCAAAGCGTAACAATAGACCACAAGATTTCATATTTCAATACACATCCCATACATAGAGATAAAAATCATTCATATGGTGAACACCTGGTAACCGACATTAACAAGATGCATATATAAGAATATCCCCATCATTCCGGGACACCCTTCGGATATGATATAAATTTCGAAGTACTAAAGCATCCGGTACTTTGGATGAGGTTTGTTAGGCCCAATAGATCTATCTTTAGGATTCGCGTCAATTAGGGTGTCTGTTCCCTAATTCTTAGATTACCAGACTTAATAAAAAGGGGCATATTCGATTTCGATAATTCAACCATAGAATGTAGTTTCACGTACTTGTGTCTATTTTGTAAATCATTTATAAAACCTGCATGTATTCTCATCCCAAAAATATTAGATTTTAAAAGTGGGACTATAACTCACTTTCACAGATTTTTACTTCGTCGGGAAGTAAGACTTGGCCACTAGTTGATTCACGAACCTATAACAATATATACATATATATCAAAGTATGTTCAAAATATATTTACAACACTTTTAATATATTTTGATGTTTTAAGTTTATTAAGTCAGCTGTCCTCGTTAGTAACCTACAACTAGTTGTCCACAGTTATATGTACAGAAATAAATCGATAAATATTATCTTGAATCAATCCACGACCCAGTGTATACGTATCTCAGTATTGATCATAACTCAAACTATATATATTTTGGAATCAACCTCAACCCTGTATAGCTAACTCCAACATTCACATATAGAGTGTCTATGGTTGTTCCGAAATATATATAGATGTGTCGACATGATAGGTCAAAACATTGTATACGTGTCTATGGTATCTCAAGATTACATAATATACAATACAAGTTGATTAAGTTATGGTTGGAATAGATTTGTTACTAATTTTCACGTAGCTAAAATGAGAAAAATTATCCAATCTTGTTTTACCCATAACTTCTTCATTTTAAATCCGTTTTGAGTGAATCAAATTGCTATGGTTTCATATTGAACTATATTTTATGAATCTGAACAAAAAAATTATAGGTTTATAGTCGGAAAAATAAGTTACAAGTCGTTTTTGTAAAGGTAGTTATTTCAGTCGAAAGAACGACGTCTAGATGACCATTTTAGAAAACATACTTCCACTTTGAGTTTAACCATAATTTTTGGATATAGTTTCATGTTCATAATAAAAATCATTTTCCCAGAATAACAACTTTTAAATCAAAGTTTATCATAGTTTTTAATTAACTAACCCAAAACAGCCCGCGGTGTTACTACGACGGCGTAAATCCGATTTTACGGTGTTTTTCGTGTTTCCAGGTTTTAAATCATTAAGTTAGCATATCATATAGATATAGAACATGTGTTTAGTTGATTTTAAAAGTCAAGTTAGAAGGATTAACTTTTATTTGCGAACAAGTTTAGAATTAACTAAACTATGTTCTAGTGATTACAAGTTTAAACCTTCGAATAAGATAGCTTTATATGTATGAATCGAATGATGTTATGAACATCATTACTACCTCAAGTTCCTTGGATAAACCTACTGGAAATGAGAAAAATAGATCTAGCTTCAAAGGATCCTTGGATGGCTTGAAAGTTCTTGAAGCAGAATCATGACACGAAAACAATTTCAAGTAAGATTTCCACTCGAAATAAGATTGTTATAGTTATAGAAATTGAATTAAAGTTTGAATATGATTATTACCTTGTATTAGAAAGATAACCTACTGTAAGTAACAAAGGTTTCTTGATCTTGGATGATTACTTGGAATGGATTTAGAAAACTTGGAAGTAAACTTGCAATCTTGGAAGTATTCTTGATTTTATGAAACTAGAACTTTTGGAATTTATGAAGAACACTTAGAAATTGAAGATAGAACTTGAGAGAGATCAATTAGATGAAGAAAATTGAAGAATGAAAGTGTTTGTAGGTGTTTTTGGTCGTTGGTGTATGGATTAGATATAAAGGATATGTAATTTTGTTTTCATGTAAATAAGTCATGAATGATTACTCATATTTTTGTAATTTTATGAGATATTTCATGCTAGTTGCCAAATGATGGTTCCCACATGTGTTAGGTGACTCACATGGGCTGCTAAGAGCTGATCATTGGAGTGTATATACCAATAGTACATACATCTAAAAGCTGTGTATTGTACGAGTACGAATACGGGTGCATACGAGTAGAATTGTTGATGAAACTGAACGAGGATGTAATTGTAAGCATTTTTGTTAAGTAGAAGTATTTTGATAAGTGTCTTGAAGTCTTTCAAAAGTGTATAAATACATATTAAAACACTACATGTATATACATTTTAACTGAGTCGTTAAGTCATCGTTAGTCGTTACATGTAAATGTTGTTTTGAAACCTTTAGGTTAACGATCTTGTTGAATGTTGTTAACCCATTGTTTATTATAACAAATGAGATGTTAAATTGTTATATTATCATGATATTATGATATATAATATATCTTAGTATGATATATATATACAGTTAAATGTCGTTACAACGATAATCGTTACATATATGTCTCGTTTCGAAATCATTAAGTTAGTAGTCTTATTTTTACATATGTATTTCATTGTTAATACACTTAATAATATATTTACTTATCATTTAACATAATTAACCAAGTGTATCAATATCTTAATATGATTCATATGTACCTAGTAAGACGTTGTTATAACGATAATCGTTATATATATCGTTTTCGAGTTTCTTAAATTAATAGTCTCATTTTTATGTATATAACTCATTGTTAAAATACCTAATGAGATACATACTTATAATAAAATCATGTTAACTATATATATAACCATATATATGTCATCGTATAGTTTTTTCAAGTTTTAACGTTCGTGAATCACCGGTCAACTTGGGTGGTCAATTGTCTATATGAAACCTATTTCAATTAATCAAGTCTTAACAAGTTTGATTGCTTAACATGTTGGAAACACTTAATCATGTAAATAACAATTTCATTTAATATATATATATATATATATATATATATATATATATATATATATATATATATATATATATATATATATATATATATATATATAAACATGGAAAAGTTCGGGTCACTACATGTGTAGCGGAGGTGTACGAAATATACTATATATTTACTACGAAATACGATACAAGTTTTAATTTATTTATTTACAGATGGGATATACCTAAACCTTGCTACAACACTATCGGCAGTGTACCTAATCGTAGAGTAGTGTAGTTTTTAGTAAGTCCGGTTCGTTCCACAGAGACTACTAAGCGGTTATTTATTTTAAAATATTGATTTATTATATATATATTTACAATATCGTAGTATTATTATTATTATAAAAAGGGGGTTTTACCGTTTAATGACCGGTTTGTCTTTTTAGCTTTTCTTTTTAATTTAAACAACTAGATAATAAATTTAAACTAGATTATAGCAATGAAGTAAATAAAAATTACTGCGATAAATAAATATTACTTTAACTAAACGAGATGAAAATACAATAAAAGAGTATTATGCTTATTTAACTTTCGTAGTTACGATGTTTGACTTTTATTTTTTACTTTTTTACCCTGGGTTAATTTTCCTTGCACCCGTAGAATATTTAATATGTCCACCTGGAGTTGTCCAGCGCAGTCCTATAATTACAAGCATTGAATGCGAGTGTCCTCGTCATTCTATCTTGTAACCACAGTTAGATATTCTAACTAATTACTATTTAGACGGTTTGACGCGGTTGTCACGTATGTCAATAATTACACCAGTTGTCACTGAATGTAACCCACCTTAATTTTAACTAGTCTTTTAACCATTAATCCATTCACGTGTCCGTTTCATTGAATAATTTACCATATATATAAATAACCCGTCTTCCGTGTCCGGTCAACGTATGTGATTATTTATACATATAGTAAATTATAAATAGTGGTAATTTAACAAGTTGTCACTTAATTATTTTACCATACCCATTAATAGTTAAAACCCCAATCTCCCTTAAAGTCGTTCTTTATCTAAATATTAATCGTTGTACAAATTAAATCAACCCATTTTCTATTTTTAGTCAAACATAATAACTACTTGGGTTAAATAAGCATAATAACAAATTAGTTAACAAACATAATTAAAAAGGAGAAATATCTTACAGCGTTCATTAATTGCGGAGTGTTACACGGATAGAACTTCGACTTTTGAACCCGTAACTCAAGCGTTACAATAACCCAAACTAACTAATATACTACTAATCTATACTACTAGTTATTACTACAGAGAAAGATTGATAGAATTGATTGTGAAGGTGTGTTGTGTCCCCAAACTGATGATCTCTTGCTCCGTATTTATAATGCATGAAATTCACTATTGAATAGTTGAAAGGTAGCTTGAAAGTTTGTTACATGTGATTGTGAAGTTGAAAAATTCAACTTGTTGATTTGCACGTATTTTGCATTCTGTAAAGTGAATTGATGATGTGTTGGAAAGTGATGTTGTCTCCTTGAATTTATTGTCTTGAAAAGATGGTGAAGTATTTAATTCTCACAACTTGTACACATTTCATCTGTGTTTCCATTTGCAAATTGACATCAACTTTTATTATTATTATTTTATCCCTTGTGCATTGTTGATTTGTAATTTCAGCTCCGTTAAGTTGTACGTTGATAGTTGGTTCATGTCTCGGTTCCGGATTTTCGAACGCCTTTTCGTATGCTTAGAAAACTTGTACTTTACGTTTCGTGACTTTTACTCTTGTCAATATTTAGACGTTAATCATCAATAAATTGAACCACTTAGATTGTAACTTGTACTTTTTAGCGTTTTGGTCATTTACGTCTTCAAATCGTCGAATCTGTCTTTTGTCTTCACCTTTTATTATTTAAACGAATATTACTTGGAATTAGAACAACTGTAACTAAATACTTTACATATTGGAAGGATATTGCGCCTAAATATATGTTCATTTGGATCACTATCAAATATCCCCACACTTGAGCATTGCTTGTCCTCAAGCAATACAGAACTTGAAATAAAATCACACTTCACTCGAATCACTTTTTTATTCTCACACTTTATAGATCAGTGATTTTGATACAGCGGTATGAACAATGATAGTAATGATGTGGTTTACAGTCCCACATGACTATGAAAATTCAGATCCTTTAAGGAAATTGAATCTTTATGAAAACATTTGATCTTTTGAAAATTCATTCTAGCTTTTACCCTAGGTAAGTTTTCCGGAATAACCCTTCACCGGTGTTTGCAAAATATTTTTGTGGGTTTTGTGGGTTTCATATTTTAGAATTTTAGCTCAAAACTTGCGGTTTTGTGTCACCCACTTGCTAACCTTGTATTAGGAAAGTAACACGTCCAGTATACTTGCTCCATATATTACCTTTCGGTAAACTACCGTCCGGTTGTAAAAGAAAGCGTTGAACAAGCAACTGTTAAGGCAATGTCTAATGACATGCAGATAATCATGGTCCAAAGACGTGTCGGATGCAATTACTATCCTTTGTATGAGAAATAGTAAAGATCACCATATAATTTTTCGGTCTGGCACAAGGTCCTGTCTTCGACCATGCTATGCAACCACCGTTCTTACGGTTGAAACCTGATTTGGTTCAGGTGACCTAATGAATTCTGATGGATTCTCAGGATTTTACGTTCAATGGTAATAAACGCATTGAAAATAGGTTTTCAGAAAACAAATCAGTTTGTAATTTTGATCAAAATATTTTCTCGTTCAAGCTCGAGTTTAGATATCATCGAATTCCATGAGTTTGTAATTCTCAATCTTTAAGGTCAATCTCAAGGATTGAGTAATATCATGCTTAAAAGCTGATTTTTAATCTTTAAGGAGATTATCCTTTCTGGGGGTCTGATTCATTAGTCTTATCAAGCTAATTTGCACGGCATCCTCCCCATTTTACGAGACAGATCCTCTCATGGTTAGGATAAGTCTTACCACTTGGCGACCCTGTTTGATGCTGAGGTCCGTGGATTTCCAGCTGATTTTCGAGAAAACTTTTCAAGGTTTTTCGTAGACTCTACAACTGGTCTGGACGACAACTTCCTGACCTAAATCAAGAAGCGCGTTTTTTTCGGAAGACTTTACTTCCTATAATGATGGAATTTATTCATCGTGTAGATCCATCTTTTCTTCCACTTATATTACAATTTACCCGGTAAAACAGTTAATTTTTTCCAAAACAAAAGCGTCTGCAATAACTTTACAGAAACATGTGATAGATGGTTTTTAATTGAATAACTTGGTACATTCTCCCCACACTTGACTTTTATTTATTTCTTTCTTTGCCTTTTTATTCTCCTTTATTCCATTTTAAATGAATTCAAGCGTTTTAGGTTGTTTCTCAATTTATGTCCTTTCTGAGGTAACGATAATTTCGTTATTAACACCTAGTTTTATCGTTCATAAATATGTATAAACATGATTTTGAGTTCATTTAGTTGAAAATTTTTCAAATTTTCACAAAATTTGGCAATTAAACCAAGTATAAACCCTAGAGAATTTATAACCCTTTCTCACACTTGAGATCATGCAATGCCCTCATTTGCATGAAATCAGACTATAATAATAAATTCATGAGGGTGATTAGTGTAGAAAAGTGATTAAAAATACCCAGTTTGTAATTACTAAGCTCGTCGAATGATAGATGGCGCGCCTCATCGTTCATTCGTTTTGTTGTTTTATCACACATGTTTTTCTTCAAAAATGGTTGCTTTTCTGAACTGTTTGCTAATCTTTGAAAATACTTCTTTTACCCTAATTTATCATGCATTTTTATTAACGAGTTATGTACTAACCCGAATACCTAATTTAACATTAAGTGGGGTTAGACTTCCCCACACTTAGCTGACGACATGTGAAGTCGGCAGAATAAGTTTCACGAATTAAAATAGTGAGCCAGTTATTTACATCTCGGGTGGTGTATAATATATAAACCCACCCGATCGTCACTACTTAATTCTTTTTTAAGTGTAGCTTTTAGTAAATGGATATGTCTCTTTTCTGGTTCTTGGTCAAATGGATCGATATACACCGACATACATATTTCTATAGGGTGGACAATTCCTAACATTTCCTTCCGTTCATTTTCGGAATCAAAGTTTTCACCTCTATTACCCAATTGGGTGAAATCCGAAGTGTCATTATCTATTACAGTTCGTAGTTCATCTTTGGTAGATGACTCGTCTATTGAGAATATTTGGTTGGAAGGTTGTGGAATAGTGAATTTCGGGATCGAAGCAAAATCTTCTTCTTTAACGGTTCTTATCGGTGCCACCACTTTGGTCTCGGGGGTAAAATTTTCAACGTTATCGTTTTTCCAAGAGTACCAATTTGTCACCCTTACTTCTTCTTCATTCATTGATGGATCGGTGATTTTGTCGGTTGAGGCTAATGTGTCAATATGTTGTGAAATTGGTAAAACTGAATAAAAAGTATCATCGGGATAATTGGTGATTTCGGAGCTCTCGAATTCATCAAAATTCGATGATATGAGATTTTCTTACACAATACTCCTCAGATCAACAGGTGTGTAGTCTGATAGAGTTTCAACTTGCCCATTTGCAAACTCTCTCATTTGTTCATTTTGAGCATTAAATTCTTCGAGTTTGATTTTCATATAATCTAATATATTTTCAGACACATAATTTTCCTCGTCATGTGGTTGTTGACTTTGGATATATTTTTGGGAATAATCCCAATTTGAATTGTATTCCTCATAATCATTCCATTCAGGTTCCATGTGTGCATAATTTTCCATAGGAACGTAATAATAACATTCCCATGTTGAATGATAATCTCCACAGATTTCACAACCAGTTATTGTTTCGTCATTCGTGATCCAAGATTGACCGAACAAATTGTCATCAACACCCGTTTGAGAGTATTGATTTAATTGATTTTGGATTTCAAAAAGAGTTTCCATAGCCTTGTTTTCAAAATTTTCCATTTTATTGCGATGGCAAAATTTTAGCTACAATGTGGTGCATTCACTAATTATCCTATTAGATATAAAACTAAAAATTATATATAAGTTATCAAATTAATAGACTTTTCTGCTTTTGCCCACGTTTCGAATAGCCAAAAGATGCAGCAGGGAGCCAGGATCCTTTAAATCGGAAAATCCACAACTCAGCCACTAACAAATCCAACTATTACTACGAAGCAGAAAATTCTGGATGTCTATCAATTTAACCGCTTAAAATAATTTTTCCGTCGAAATTTAAAGAAGGTAAAAATCTATGTCCTAAAAACTAGAGCGTAGAAAAGAAAAAGAAAAAGCGCGTCGAAAAACAAAAAGTCAAAAATTAGTGAATGCATTGGTAGTTTTGATATTGTTATTGGTATGGATTGGTTATCTGCGAACCGTGCTGAGATCGTGTGTTATGATAAGGCTATTCGTATTACTGATGTGATTGGAGAGCCACTGATGGTCTTTGGAGATAAGAAATGCACACAGTTAAATCTTATTAGTTGTATGAAAGTTCGTAAACATCTCCGTAAAGGCTGTCATGCTATTCTTGCTCATGTTGTTGATCCTAGTTGTGATGACCCGGAGATTTCTGACCAAATTTAAACTTAATCTTTATATGTTTCTGATACGACAAGCAAAGTCTGTAAAGTTGAGTCTCAAAAGTTTTGGAATTTGTTTACACGAATTCAGTAACCTATGACTATTCCCGACGATTCACGAACAAATTAATTGTAAATAAATATGTACAGGTGTATACATATATAAATGTAAATAAATATAACAATTGGAAATAACAACATTTAATCAATTGAACTAAGAATTTTTATTATTTATTGACATTAAGTATTATTATTAGTATTATATATATCATGTAATTAATAACAAGTAATGTTAATATTTGTTATAATAAATGTAATTATAAATTAATCTATAATTATAATTGTTATAGGAATAATATTTTTTTTTTTCAATATTAACATCTACAATAGTATCATTTACATTATGATGAAAATGAATGTAAATATAAATTGCTATACTATTATTATTAATTATTATTGTTTATAGTATTAAGAGTATTATTATTAAAGTTATTATTAAATCTATTATTTTCATTAAATAGATTACTATTGTAATTATTAATTTACCATATTATCATTTAATATCTCCATCAATAATATTATTATTGTTATTAATATTATTGTTATTAATTAAAATTATTAATATTAATATATTTATACTATTAAATAGAATAATAAAAATAAATTAGATGAGGATCAAATTTGTTTAACATCACCATCTAACTGTATCAACTTTATGCTTCTGACTCTAACCACGATATTAAATGGAATCAAATCATAGATAGCACCAAATGCAGTTACACATCTCCATCCTTTTTTTTTATTTGTTTATTTTTTTTCTTCTTCTTACTGTGCGAATTTTCTGTCTACTTCCAAAATTTCTATAAACTGAGCAATCATCACACATGGTTGAGAAATCATTCAATTATTTCATCACCATCATCAATAAATAATTATAGTTGCTGTTATCATCTGCTATTCGTAATTGAAACAGAAAATTAATATAAATACTCATTCGGTTCACTGTTCTTGAACAAAAATTACAAAAGCTCAATTTCGTATTAGATTTCAAAATTCATAAAAGCAATCTTGTTAGGAATCCTCTAAGTAATCGTTCTGCAAAATCCCAAGTCTCAATTCTTCAAAACAAGTTCAAATTTTAGAGTCAAAATTTCGTTCTTAAAAAGTCAACAGATTGTTCATCTTTAAATTCGAAGTCATTTGAGTATTTCAAGTCAAATTAACGAACCCATTAGTTTCTATAATCAATTTCCAAACTATATCGTGTTATAACATTTGTATAAAACGTTTTAGAAACTGAAATCAAATTTTTTTATTAAACAGCGACCGTAGCTGTTCTTGTATTTATTGTTATTTTTTTTTTCTCAATCCAATTAACCTCAATTAATTGTTATGTGTTGGATATTGTATTTTAGAATCAAAGTAGTAACTGTTATTAAGATTGTTTTGATGTTGTGAATCGTTTTTTTTTAAACTGATGAAGAAGAAGATAACAGAAACACTTGTTAAATATATTCGGGTTTCCTAAATAATCAGAAAAGTTGCAGCAGCGTAATGGTTTATGGGTATGTCGGGGTCGCGAGAGGTCTCAGGTTCGAGACCCAGCATGGGCTGTCATTTTTTTGGGGACTCATTTCACTTGAGGTAGCCTTCAATTTTATGATTATTATAATTAATATTATTATTATTATTATTATTATTTTTATTATTATTATTAGTATTATTAATATTGTTGTTGTTGTTAATATTATTATTGATATTGTTAGTTATTGTTAATACTACTAGTATTATAATTATTAAAAGTATTATAATTAGCATTGATAATATAGTTACAAGTATTAGAACTATTATTATTAATATCACTACTAATATATGTATTATTATTAATAACATGTTTAGGATTAATATTATTATTAACATTATTAATGTATCTATTATTATGAATTTTTTCATTTAAGTATTAGTTATCATTATCATTATTATTATTATATTTATTAACAACTAATATATGTATTATCATTATTGTTATGTAAATGTAAATACCATGATTAATTATCATTTTGTTATTAAGTAACATTTTTATGTATTATTAATGTTGATATAAGTATTATTATGATTAGGCCTATTATTATAATTGTTATTATGAAAATAATACAAACTATTATTATTAGGATTAAAATTAGTATTAGTATCATTGTAGAATCATTTTTATTATTATTATTAATAAAATTATTATCATTAAGATTACCATTAATAATAAGATTGTTATAATTATTATTATTAAGTATTACGTACTAATGTCAAAAAATTATTATTTTCACTACTATTATTATTAAATTATTCATTCTATTAAAAACTACTTATATTATCATTATTATGAGATTGATAATTGAAAACTACCATTAATATAGTTATTAATAAAACTATAAATAATATTATCATTTCTATTAATATTAGTACTAACACTATTATTATTTCAAATATTACTTTAGTATTATTAAAGTACCGTTTTAACTAACAAGTAATATATATATATATATATATATATATATATATATATATATATATATATAAATTTATGTATTACATATAACATAACGAAACTTAATATTTTTTATATAAAATGAATATAAATTATTAATATAAAAATTGTGTCAATAATAATAATATATCTTTGTTCAACTACAAGTATATGTTTTAATATATATACAAATGATATAGGTTCGTGAATCCGAGGCCAACCCTGCATTGTTCAGTTGTCTAATATTGTCATATGTATTTTTACTACAAAATACATTAGGTGAGTTCAATTACTCCCTTTTTACCCTTTATATTTTTGGCCTGAGAATACATGCGCTGCTTTTATAACTGTTTTACGAAATAGACACGAGTAAATGAAACTATATTCTATGGATGGATTATTAAACTGAATATGCCCCTTTTTAGTCTGGTAATCTAAGAATTAGGGAACAGACACCCTAATTGACGCGAATCCTAAAGATAGATCTATCGGGCCCAACAAACCCCATCCAAAGTACCGGATGCTTTAGTACTTCGAAATTTATATCATGTCCGAAGGAGGATCCCGGAATGATGGGGATATTCTTATATGCATATTGTGAATGTCGGTTACCAGGTGTTCAATCTATATGAATGATACTTTTGTCTCTATGTATGGGACGTATGTTTATGAGAAATATGAAATCTTGTGGTCTATTAAATTAATGGAAATGATTATTTATGTTAACCTAATGAACTCACCAACCTTTTGGTTGACACTTTAAAGCATGTTTATTCTCAGGTACGAAAGAAATCTTCAGCTGTGCATTTGCTCATTTTAAAGATATTACTTGGAGTCATTCATGACATATTTCAAAAGACGTTGCATTCGAGTCGTTGAGTACATTAAGATTATTATTAAGTCAATTATAGTTAGATATATTATGAAATGGTATGCATGCTGTCAACTTTCGATGTAACGAAAGATTGTCTTTTCAAAAACGAATGCAATGTTTGTAAAATGTATCATATAGAGGTCAAGTACCTCGCGATGTAATCAACTGTTGTGAATCGTTTATAATCTATATGGACTTCGTTCGGACGGATTAGGACGGGTCTCTACAGTTGGTATCAGAGCGGTGGTCTTAGCGAACCAGGTCTTGCATTAGCGTGTCTAACCGATAGTTGTTTAGATGCATTAGTGAGTCTGGACTTCGACCGTGTCTGCATGTCAAAAGTTTTGCTTATCATTTAGTGTCAAAAAGTACCTGCTTATTATTCTTAGTCTAGACACGTTTTACTGCATTGACTGCATGAATAGTGTATAGACAAAATTCATATCTTACCGTATCTGCTACTGTAGACTTTGCCTGACAGCTTCCGTAGATTCCTCCGTAATTTATGGGATTTTAGTATTATATATGCATATGACAATTATGTATTGCAGGGTAATAATCTACATCTTATAATCTATTTCTTATCTAAAATCTTTCATCTGATTGTACGGGATGAATCCCTCAACCAGTTCGAATCCCTCAGATTTCGATAGCTATTCCGATAGTTATTCCGACAACTATTCCGACATGGATATACACCTAAGCTTCAAAAACGGTGTCACCAGAATGAATCCATCAATCAGCCATCCCCAATTCATCTGATGGATTCGTAGTCGACTTAATCAATAAAGATGAGAATAAGTCGATCCTTTCCACCAACCGAATTCACCTCTTGGCAAAAAACCCGAAGCACTTACCGGTGAACCTGTTCGAGACACCATTTTCTCTCTCATTTCCAGAGTAGCTCGACACGATTAGATTCTATCAACAATTCTAAACCTTATTCATCCGCTCGTTCTGACAAACAATCATCCCGGAATAATGGAAAAGTCAACGAGTTACGCACCCGAGTTGTAATTTTGAAAAATATGGTGTAAAACGTACCAGCTTCAACAACATCACTGGCACCAACAGTACCACCATCAACAACATTAAGAGTACCATCACCACCGCCAACAGCAACATCCGTATCACACGTCTCAACATCCCAATCTGTATCTCGAACATCAATATCCTACGCACCATAGATACCAAGGAGTACCAACAACAACTATTAACGATGAAGTATTGATCCATAACTTCATTAATATTCTGCGAAGAATATGTGGTTCCTAATAGTTTTAGAGATTACTTATTCTAGCTCAAACCGAAAATCAAATGAGTCTAACATTATATTGACTCATTAAATCCATAATTTCATCTGAAGAAAATATATATGTATATATATTTTTTCATAAGGACTGTAATTAAAAATTCTTTTGTACAAACTGTTAATGGTGAAAATATTTTAACGGGTAGGTAATACCCGAGGAATACTTAGATTTCACATTAATAAGTTACAGTGTACATTCTTCGAATCTGATTCAACAGTCATTTACTATCTTACTTACAACCACCGATTTACGTATCCGTTCACCACAGAATAACCATTTTCATTCAATTTCATATTTGAATTTCAACTTATCATAATTCAACAAGTGGCATAATGAAGAAAACATTTGACAAAATAAAATTTGTTAGAAACAAACAAATTAACTATGAGAAATTTTGTTAAGAATCCACGCTAACTGTTCCTAGCTAATTGTTCCTAGCTAACTGATTACATTTTAGTTATCGCAATTTACATTCTCGCAATTTTATTTATCGTCATTTAATTTCTGTTATTTACTTTACGCACTTTATTTATTGTCATTTAATTTCTGTATTTATTTTACGCACTTTAAATATCGGGACACGTATACCAGGTTTTGACATATCATATCGACGCATCTATATATATTATTTGGAATCACCATAGACACTCTATATGCAGTAATGATCGAGTTCTCTATACAGGGTTGAGGTTGATTCTACAATAATATATATAGTTTGAGTTGTGATCGAGTCTGAGACGTATACGGGTCACGACACGTATTAATTAATTCGAATACTATATATTAAACTATTGATGTGCGAAATCGTGTCTATAATTTATCTTATGGAAAATACCGGTTTTAAAGATTGCTACACACTAACGGGCAGTGTACCCGATCGTGTAGTAGTATAGATAATGGTAAAATCCGTGTATCGTTCCAAGGACAGTTATATCAGTCAAACTAGAATTAGCAACTATATTATGATTAACTAAGTAATTAAAGTTAAAAGTACAAGTTTTATATTTTGTGGCTGTTTTAACGATTTAGCCAAATCAAAGAAGGTTAAATGTAAAAACAATATTTTTAGTCTTTTGGTTTATAAGATGCTAATAAATACAAATAAGCAAGTAAGATAGTTTTGAATTAAATCAAAGAGATGAAATGTTCATCTAGATATTTTACCCTCGGTATTGGATGTAAATTAGATATTAAGTCCTGATTGAATAATTATGTGTGTAGTTATCTAATAGGTTTTACTAAGAGTTCTCTCGGATAAACACGCAAATACAATAACAAGCTCAAGGGTTCCCTTTTCACTATAGTTCTTGTATTTGTAATCAAATAACTATAAGCATGCTAATCACCTAAATCGACTCGCCAAGAGTTCTCTTTAGCAAGTACTCAAACTAGAATTACTAAGCGAGGGTTCCCTATAACTTAGACCTTTTCGTTTGTGACTAGTTGATCAACAAGATTAAAGACTTGAATAACAATTGCCTTTGCGTTCGCTCTACACAATTCATTCCTATTTTGTCTAACCATTTTAATCTAGTTTACCCCCTTGGTCCGGTTTAGCAAACAATCAATCTAAGACAAGTTGATTGTAAATTAATATGATACATTAACAAGAGTTCTCTTTATCAACAACATATCAATTAACTAGATACAAATAGTTCTAACAACAATAAGCATGGTTCTCAATTCAAGCTTCAATCTATCACGCATAATACATTCAATCAATAAGATTACATCCAATACCTTGGTTATTAATCTAGACAAACATTATAGAAACTAGCCAATAATCATTGTAACAGACAACAATTCATTCAAATTATAAACTGAAATCATTTCTGAGAACAAGTGAATAACCTACAAGAACAAGAGTTCTTGGATGAAGAAGATGTTGATGGATGATGCCTTTATGTTGAGCCTCTTCAAAGAGGTTGGAATTCTCCAATATGCTCCTGAAAATCGTCTCTAAAGCTCTCTGGTGCGTAACTCTAATGAAACAGTCCCAAAAATGAAGTTTTAAGGTGGAGAAATTAGGTAAAAAGCAGAAAAGTCGGGTGCACCTACTTTGGGACGTCGTCCTAAAAGGCAGGACGGCGTCCCACTTTACAGAGCAAGACGGCGTCCCAATACTTCAAGACGGCGTCCCAGTTAAAAGGCCAGGACGGCGTCCTGGGACCCTAGACGGCGTCCTGGTTGGATTTAAGACACTGTTTCGTTTTCTTTTTAATATTAGCTCATTTGGACGAAGCCTAACATATCGGAAGCATTGTTATATCATTTTAGAGTGCTATCTTGACCCTAACTCGTATCGGGATCAACCAATGTCATAAATCATCGAAATTCTTTGCAAACTACTCTTCCGATACAAATTCGCGCATCTTGACATATCCCTTGTAGATCATCTTCATTATCTTCGAATATAGAGCATTTTTTGTGATATTGCGATAGATATATATGATGTAATTGAGCAATATCAAAATACCCCACACTTAAACCTTGCTTGTCCTCAAGCAATTCTTTCGTTACAAAGTAGAACACAATCATAATCACACAATATAGATTACATACATTACATGAATCACTCGGAGCACACGAAACACACACGTAGATATGAAACACAACTCACACTATATGAAACACACGCTTTAAGTAACACACTCACGCTATATACACTATGGAAACACACGCTTTAAGTATATCACACATTTATTGAAATCACACGCACGCTTTATACACAATGGAAACACACACACACATTCTTGGGAGATTAGAGCCAAGTATCCGAAAAATTTGATCCTAGGGAAATCAGGACCTTGATGAAAACGTTTTATAGTTTTGAAAATATCATGCTAGTTTTTAATACTAGACACGTTTTCCGATTTTGTCGGATTTTTGAATTTTGAAAAATGAGTGCGGGTTTCCCGCTATTGGTCAAGCCAATCCCTCCCACGGTACCTAACATCGTGAGATGTTGGTAGAAAATAATGTGCTTAGGAGGATACACATTACGTCCGAATATCATTGACAATTATGAGGTAATCATCTAATTCGTTAAGTCAATCATAAAGATTGAAGTTTATCAGGCTTAAAAGCTGATATATTACCTTTCCGGAGGTTATCCACTGGGAATCTGATCAATCACTGACAATTTGTGTATCATGGTGCGCTTCCCATTTGGCTAGCAAATCTCCCTCATTGAAATAAGCTTTGACTACCAGTTTCCCTGTTTGATGTTGAGGCCTGGTAGATTTCCAGTTGATTTTAGCAATGACTTTTCAAGACTTTTCGTCACCCTACAACTGGTCTGGACTACAACTTCTGAAATAAATCAGCAAGTGTGTCGTTCGGGAGACTTGACTCCCTTTAGGATGGAATGGATACATCCTGTATGGTCATAATAAGTGATCGGACGCAACATTGTTCTTGTTAGGAGAAACAATGAGGATCGTCCTTAGGGTTTTCGATCTGGCGCGAGATCCGGTTTCCGACCACGCTATACAATCACCGCTCTCTCACGGTTTACACTCGTTTTTGGTACAAGTGACCTACAAGTTAGCTTACTAAACTAGTAGGATTTTCACTCAAATAATTGAATGATGGAGCAACTTCAAAGACTATTAATAATTTAAAATGTAAACCAACATTTATTTTCTAGATTTTAAGACCATAATGTGTATAACGTGGTTTTTGGGCTTTTAATCGTTTTTAAGGCTACTTGAAAATTTTAAAATTTTTTAAATAAGCTTATAAAGTTTATAAAATATCTTTTAAAAATTTATATTTATAACGGAAATTCGGTTGTTAAACCTGATCTTAATCCGTCGATAAATTTTAAAATCAATTTTATAAAATTTAACCTTTTACAAGTTATGTTGCTTTGAACGCCTTAATTTTAGTAAAACGAGTTCCCGATAAATTTCTACTCCCCACCCCACACTTGAGATCATGCAAGGCCCTCATTGCATGAAATCAGAAAAAGGATTAAATTTAGAGGGCAAAGTGATAGGGTGATTGTAGAAATTTCCAATTTTGAACCTGTAAATCGTGGAACATGTAGACGGATGCCGCTGAACTTACTGCCAGCATAAGAGCATCGTCTAGTCCGCGATTATCATCATACACACATCATAATATCAAATGTCGCTGAACTTAATGCCAGTCTTTGAAGTTCAATCATGCTGCACAAATAAACAAACCACACAAAGCATATAAAAATAACGGTGTTTTTACAACCACATCCGTTTATCAAACCACACATTAGTATATTATTACAAACCGAAATTGTATCAAAATACATCACACAAATAAAATAGTCTAAAAACAAGGTACAAAATGATCCAATAGGCACGCAGGCCTAGTTATCAAACGGCCAAAAATAATTACCCGAACCATCACGGTACGGGCGTCCCTGTGGATATTGCTGCTCAAATCTGTTCCGAGCATCCTGCAACGCAGCGGTATTATCATAAATCGGGTGAGGCGGAGGTGGGTTTTGAGGATCCGTGTAATATTGGGGTGTCAGACGTGTCGTCCTATAGTACTGCTCGGGGTTGGAATAAAACAACTCTGAGTTATGGTTATTCCAATCAATACCATAACTCATCCATCCCTGATCGTGCACTTGAGCAATCTGTCGTTGCTCCATTCTTTCCTGACTATCCCACATTTGTTGGTTGTGCCTCCTTTGTTCATTCGGGCTCAATCGCATGTTGTTAACACTACCAACCAAACTGTCCCAATTCTCTTGGGACGGTTGCCACGGAACCTGCAAATTAACATTAGTTTGGGCCTCCATTTCAGCCTCCTCTTCCTGCTCCTGTTCCTGTTGAACACCACTGCCACTCGCGCCACCTGCACCGGCTGCTGCAAAGGGGACCAAATGCCCATTTCTGTCTTTCATAATGATTTCGGCATTAATATAAAAAACCTTTTTCAAAGGTTTCATTATACTCGGTAATTCCTGTAATCTGTCGAAATCAATGTTAAAGTGTCGGGCAAATCGGGTTATGTAGTGTCCTCCTAAGAGTGGCTTCCGTACCCGCGTCTCGGTAGCAATGGAAAGAAAATAATTACCGATTAACCCAGGAATATCGGTATAGGCCCCCCGCTTGATCTGATCCATAATCCACAAATCTAAGGTTTTCACCTTCTCATTACCCTCTATCCTTGCATTAAAAGTACATGCAATGAGTCGGTGAAGCAGCTTATCATCTCGGGCTGCGATTTCATTGTACCGATGTTTGCTTGATCGAAAATGAGCAGGCGCAATATTTGGCTTACAAATTCTGTGCCAATAAGAAGTGTCATCAAACTGATGTCGGCCAACATAATCCGAAGCCCTCAAATATTCACCTAACTGTGTGTCGGTGAATTCTTCAAAAATACCCAAAATTCTACACACCTGAAAACTGCTCAAACCCCTGTCTTGGCCTCCAAGACGAAACCGTAGAAACTCAGCGGATAAATAATCGCTTACATTGCTAAACCGCATTATAGAGTAGAATTCTTTAAGAAGCACCGGGTAGATTGGTTCATTGATGCTAAAAAGATGTTCCCAAGCATGGGTGACTACTCTATTGTATGGAATGGCGAGTAAATTAGTAACATGACGGCGCATGCCCGCCTCCTCCAATGGCCCCCAAATGAAATACCAAGTAGCATTAATGGGCCTGCGGTTTATTCTTTCAAAGGTTTCGGTGTAGTCATCGTCATTCTGTACCTGATTTAACCAAACCCGAGGATCATTGAGATCCTCCCCTTCTTCTTCTCCCGAAGAAGATGATGAATGATGTTGTTCCTGTGGTGGTGGTGGTTGTCTTGGTGGAGCCAAACCCGATGGCCTTCCCCTTTTAGCCGCCGGTCCTCCCCTGCTAGTTTGTCCCCAAAAGTTCATGATGAGAAGCTTGAAATCGAAGAGAAAATCACGAATTTGATGTAGAAATTTAGGGTTCTTGAGAGTGGTTCGGTTTTTGGGAGAGAAAATATAGATAGAATGTGTTTTGTGGATAGGAAATAAGTGGGTAAGGGTATAAAAACGCGTAATTTTTTTCTGTAACAGGGGTTCGGGACGTCGTCTAGGTCATTGGGACGGCGTCCTGATCTTAAGAGTGGGACGGCGTCTTGGTCTTAGGGACGGCGTCCCGGTTAGTTTTGTGGGACGGCGTCTAGGGTATTTGAGACGGCGTCCCGTATAACTAAAACCCACTGACCTGTTATTTTGAGTTTTTCGCGTTTAGGGGTCATACGGTAATCATTTTGTACCAAACAAAAATTTATCGCGCACACAATACAAACCTAATTACAAATGTGAACCATTTTTTTACGAGTCGTTCACCAAACTCGTCCCCGTTTTGATTTAAGCGTTTTTCTTGAAGTTGAGGCTAACCTCATCCTCAATTTCCAGGGGACCATCAACGTAGTGTTTGACCCGGTGGCCATTCACCTTAAAAATATCGCCTTTCCAGTTTACCATTTCAATTGTACCATAAGGGTACACTCTTCTAACCACAAATGGTCCCGTCCATCGGGACTTAAGTTTTCCTGGCGATAACTTGAAACGAGAGTTATAAACAAGGACACGATCTCCTTCCATGAATTCTTTTGGATGTTTCAATCTCTTGTCATGCCATTGTTTAGTTTTTTCCTTGTAAATTAGAGAGTTGTCATAGGCTTCAAGCCTCAACTCGTCTAATTCGTTTATTTGGGTCAAACGTAACCGACCCGCTTCTTGATAATCCAAATTGCATGCCCTTAACGCCCAGTGTGCTTTATGTTCAATCTCCAACGGGAGATGGCATGCTTTTCCGTATACCATACGGAAAGGAGTAGTTCCTATTGGTGTTTTGTAGGCCGTGCGAAATGCCCACAATGCATCATATAACTTGTTTGACCACTCTTTTGGATTAGCACCAACGGTCTTTTCTAGTATGCGTTTTAATGACCGGTTGGTGTTTTCTACTTGCCCACTCGTCTGGGGATGATAGGATGTCGAAATTTTATGGATTACTCCATATCTTTTCAACACCTTTTCCATTTGCTTATTGCAAAAGTGGGTGCCCCGGTCACTTATAAGAGCTTTAGGCGTGCCAAATCTAGAGAAAAGCTCTATCAAAAAATTTACCACTACTCGGCCATCATTTGTTGGTAGAGGCTTTGCCTCCGCCCATTTAGACACATAATCTATGGCGACAAGTATGTAGAGGTAAGAGTGAGATTTTGGAAAGGGGCCCATAAAGTCAATTCCCCAAACATCGAACACCTCGCATACTTGGATGCTTTGTTGAGGCATTTCATCCCGTTTAGTTATTTGACCGGCCCGTTGGCACGCGTCACAAGCCTTGCAAACAGCGTAGGCATCTTTGAATATTGTAGGCCAATAGAAACCGGCCTCGTAAACTTTCTTCCCCGTAATTTGGGGACCAAAGTGCCCACCTGTTGGACCACGGTGACAGTCAAGCAGAATTTCGGTGCATTCTTTCCCCGCAACACACCTGCGAATAATTCCATCCGCACATCGCCTGAATAAATAAGGGTCTTCCCAAAAATAGTACTTTAGGTCACTAAAGAATTTCTTTCTTTTCTGATGTGACCAACCAGTTTCTAGGTACCCTCCAACAATGTAATTGGCGAAGTCAACAAACCACGGATCCTCCACCTTCTCTACTCTCATTAGGAATTCTCCGGGAAAATCATATTTAATACTCGATTCATGGAGTACTTCAAGATTGGGATTTTCGAGTCTAGAAAGATGGTCCGCTGCAAGATTTTCTGCACCTTTCTTGTCCTTAATCTCGATATCAAATTCTTGCAAAAGCAAGACCCACCTTAACAATCGAGGTTTTGCATCCGGCTTAGAGAAAAGATATTTTAATGCCGAATGATCAGTGAAGACAACAGTCTTTGATAGGACAAGATAAGATCGGAATTTGTCAAAGGAAAAGACGATCGCAAGGAGCTCTTTTTAGGTTGTTGTGTAATTTAATTGGGCTCCTTGTAAAGTCTTGCTCGCATAATAAATGGGTTGAAAATGTTTCTCAACCCGTTGGCCCAAAACTGAACCAACCGCAAAATCCGATGCATCGCACATTAGCTCGAATGGTAATGACCAATTTGGAGCTATGATTATTGGTGCGTTGACAAGTTTTTCTTTTAAAATTTTGAATGCCTTAGTGCATTCACTTGTGAAAACAAATGGTGCATCTTTTTCAAGAAGTTTATTTAATGGCGTTGCAATTTTTGAAAAATCCTTAACAAATCGCCGGTAGAACCCGGCATGCCCAAGAAAACTTCTCACACCCTTTACGTTTGAAGGAGGTGGAAGGTTGGCGATGACGTCAACCTTTGCTGGATCCACCTGAATACCAACACTTGAGATTTTGTGCCCTAAGACAATGCCTTCTTTAACCATAAAGTGGCATTTCTCCCAATTTAGCACTAAGTTCGACTTCTCACACCTGATTAGCATTTTCTCCAAATTTAGAAGGCATGAATCAAAAGTGTCACCGAAGACTGAAAAGTCGTCCATGAACACTTCCATGCAATCCTCAATCATATCGTGGAAAATGGCCATCATACACCTTTGGAATGTCGCAGGAGCATTACATAGACCAAAGGGCATTCGGCGATATGAGAAGGTGCCATAGGGACACGTGAAGGTAGTCTTTTCTTGATCTTCGGGGGAGATGGGAATTTGAAAGTACCCCGAAAAACCATCTAGGAAACAATAAAAGCTATTTCCTGCAAGTCTCTCTAACATTTGATCAATAAATGGTAGAGGAAAATGGTCTTTTCTTGTGGCTTCGTTTAACTTTCGATAATCTATACAAACCCGCCACCCCGTAACAGTTCGTGTCGTGATAAGTTCGTCCTTATCATTTGTGGTAACAGTTATACCACCCTTTTTTGGAACACAATGAATCGGGCTTATCCACGGACTGTCTGAAATCGGGTAGATTAGACCTGCATCTAGCAATTTAATGATTTCCTTTTTGACAACGTCTTGCATATGAGGATTTAGTCTCCTTTGACGTTGCACCACTGGTTTGGAATTTTCTTCCATTAAGATCTTGTGCGTGCAATAAGAAGGACTAATTCCTTTTATATCATGGATTTTCCATGCAATGGCCGGTTTGTGGGCCTGTAACAAGGAAACAAGACGTTCTTTCTCATGCTCAGAGAGAAGTGAGGAAATAATTACCGGAAGCTTTGAATCTTCCTGAAGGAAAGCGTACTCAAGATGATCAGGGAGCGGTTTAAGCTCCAAAATGGGAGGTTCCTCAATTGAGGATCGACTCCGGTACTCGCTATCCTTGCTCAGTTTTTCTATTTCCTCTTCAGTAGGTTCACACTCATTTGCCATCAAAAATGTGGCCATCACATCCATTTCTTCTTCAGTGAATTCATCATCTCCATTTGCCAAATCGTATACACCTGTTTCATCCGATTCGGGAGATTCTTGCAAGAACTCATAATGCGAATCTATACTTTGCATAAAATAACAAGTATCATCTGTAGATTCAGGATATTTCAATGACTTGTCAATTGCAAAAGTCGCACTAGCTTCACCAATTCTAAGGGTCAACTGCTGGTCATAAACATCAATGACACATCGAGCAGTATTTAAAAATGGCCTACCCAGAATAATTGGTATTCTCTCATCAACTTCCATGTCTAAAACCACAAAGTCAGCCGGAAAGATCAGATTTCCGGTCTTAACTAACAAATTCTCTATTATTCCTCGAGGGAATTTTATAGAGCGATCAGCTAGTTGAATAGCCATTCGTGTGGTTTTGAGTTCCCCAGGGGCTAACTTAAGGTAAATTGAATAGGGCATTAAATTGATACTAGCCCCCAAATCGGCTAATGCCCTCATGCAATCAAGGTCACCCATTAGACATGGAATAGTAAAACTACCCGGATCTTGAAGCTTTTCAGGAAGTGTGTTAGACACCAGCGCGGAACATCTAGCATTTAAAGTTACTGATGAAACGCTTTCCATCTTCTTTCGGTTAGTAAGTAAGTCTTTTAAAAACTTAGCATACTTTGGCATTCCGGAGATAACATCAATAAAAGGCATGTTTATGTTTATCTGTTTGAACATATCTAGAAATTTTAGCCTTTCGGCTTCCAGCCTTTCTTGTTGTTGTTTTCTTGGGAATGGGAGCGGTGGTTGATATGGTTTCACTACGGGTTTTTCCCGTTCTTCCTTTTCAACCACTTTTTCCGGCTCCTTAACCGGTTCATCGTTTTGGTTCAATGGAACCCTGAAATCAGAATTTTCGGGCATTTGTGGAGCATCGTATGCTAAACCACTCCGTGTGGTAATAACATTTGCGTGCTCATTTCTGGGGTTCTTGTTGGTATCTCCCGGTAAACTACCGGGTTTTCTCTCACTCAGTAAATTGGCTAAACCACTCATTTGTTTTTCCAAATTTTGGATTGATGCTTGTTGGTTACGAAACTGATGTTCGTTTTTCTCGTTGGTTTGATTTATGTTTGTGACAAGCTGAGTTTGTGATGCAATTAACTTTTCCAACATATTCTCTAAATTTGACTTTTTCTCCTCCTGTTGGGGTTTTTGATAATAACCCGGAGTTTGTTGTTGGAACCCACTACTTGACCCTTGTTGAAAATTAGAATTTTGACCTTGAGGGTTGTAGGGGTTGTTAAAGTTACGGTTAAATTGGGCTCTACCCTGAAACTGGTTATTATTTCTTTGGCTTATAAAAGCCACTTCTTCTTTTTGAGCCATGGTTAACCCGGCATCACAATCTTTTCCTAAGTGTAGACCACCACAGTATTCACAACCTACTTTCATACTATGGATTTCTTTTGTGATTTTGTCCATGTTTCGGACAACACCGTCTATTTTTACACCTAGGGAGCTGAAGTCATCATAAGCACCGGCGCTTTGGACTTGAGCATTTCGAGTAATTGGGCGTTCTTGATGCCACTCATGAGAATAATCGGCTAATTTCTCGATTATCTCATAAGCCTCTTGCTCGGTTTTGTCCATAATTGAACCTCCGGATGCTTGATCAATGGAAATTCGGGTTGCAACTTCGCAACCCTTATAGAAGATTTGAACCTGTTGAAAGGTATCCAAACCATGGTTTGGACAACCTCTAAGCATTTTGGAAAATCTATTCCATGCTTCGTACAAGGTTTCCATAGGCTTTTGACAGAACTGGGTAATCTCCTGTTGGAGTCTCGCTGATTTAGATGCTGGAAAATATTTCTTAAGAAATTTTTCCATCATACTATCCCATGTTCTTATCGTAGCCTCGGCTAATGAATCTAACCAACTTCTTGCTTCCCCGTGGAGTGTCCACGGGAAAAGTCTTAGAAATATAGCCTGGTCAGTTTCTGGTTTTAATTTGAAAAGAAGACATATCTCTTCAAAGAGACGAATATGTTCGTTTGCGTCTTCATTAGGACCGCCACTAAATTGACACCTATTATTAATCATTTGAAGAATAGGTCCTTTAATTTCAAAATTTACCTCACCCGTGAGCGGAGTAATAGCACTACCTTGTCCGGTTCGCGTCGCTTTCATCCTTTCTGCCATTGATTGTCTTTGTACCAACGGTCTTTCTCCTTCCATTTCAAAATTTGGTGGTTGAACTGGTTTACCAAAGTCTGAATATCTAGGCTTGGTGGTACTTGATTCTGAATCAAAAGTTTCCTGCTTTGATGAAGATTCAAAAATATCAAGCACTTCTTTTGGAATTCTACCAAGCTTTCTATCCGGTTCTGTCAATGGTGTAAATAATGGAGATTCTGAACTTCGGGTATGTGGCATATGCAACCTATAATCTGCCAATCACACAACTAACAAAAACTATCACACATACCGATTCTACAAAATTAAAAATCAAAAACTATTAATAATTTAAAATAATTAAGAAACTACTTAATCACAAATTAGTTAATAATCCTATTTTGACACAAAACTGTCCCCGGCAGCGGCGCCAAAAACTTGATGTGCGAAATCGTGTCTATAATTTATCTTATGGAAAATACCGGTTTTAAAGATTGCTACACACTAACGGGCAGTGTACCCGATCGTGTAGTAGTATAGATAATGGTAAAATCCGTGTATCGTTCCAAGGACAGTTATATCAGTCAAACTAGAATTAGCAACTATATTATGATTAACTAAGTAATTAAAGTTAAAAGTACAAGTTTTATATTTTGTGGCTGTTTTAACGATTTAGCCAAATCAAAGAAGGTTAAATGTAAAAACAATATTTTTAGTCTTTTGGTTTATAAGATGCAAATAAATACAAATAAGCAAGTAAGATAGTTTTGAATTAAATCAAAGAGATGAAATGTTCATCTAGATATTTTACCCTCGGTATTGGATGTAAATTAGATATTAAGTCCTGATTGAATAATTATGTGTGTAGTTATCTAATAGGTTTTACTAAGAGTTCTCTCGGATAAACACGCAAATACAATAACAAGCTCAAGGGTTCCCTTTTCACTATAGTTCTTGTATTTGTAATCAAATAACTATAAGCATGCTAATCACCTAAATCGACTCGCCAAGAGTTCTCTTTAGCAAGTACTCAAACTAGAATTACTAAGCGAGGGTTCCCTATAACTTAGACCTTTTCGTTTGTGACTAGTTGATCAACAAGATTAAAGACTTGAATAACAATTGCCTTTGCGTTCGCTCTACACAATTCATTCCTATTTTGTCTAACCATTTTAATCTAGTTTACCCCCTTGGTCCGGTTTAGCAAACAATCAATCTAAGACAAGTTGATTGTAAATTAATATGATACATTAACAAGAGTTCTCTTTATCAACAACATATCAATTAACTAGATACAAATAGTTCTAACAACAATAAGCATGGTTCTCAATTCAAGCTTCAATCTATCACGCATAATACATTCAATCAATAAGATTACATCCAATACCTTGGTTATTAATCTAGACAAACATTATAGAAACTAGCCAATAATCATTGTAACAGACAACAATTCATTCAAATTATAAACTGAAATCATTTCTGAGAACAAGTGAATAACCTACAAGAACAAGAGTTCTTGGATGAAGAAGATGTTGATGGATGATGCCTTTATGTTGAGCCTCTTCAAAGAGGTTGGAATTCTCCAATATGCTCCTGAAAATCGTCTCTAAAGCTCTCTGGTGCGTAACTCTAATGAAACAGTCCCAAAAATGAAGTTTTAAGGTGGAGAAATTAGGTAAAAAGCAGAAAAGTCGGGTGCACCTACTTTGGGACGTCGTCCTAAAAGGCAGGACGGCGTCCCACTTTACAGAGCAAGACGGCGTCCCAATACTTCAAGACGGCGTCCCAGTTAAAAGGCCAGGACGGTGTCCTGGGACCCTAGACGGCGTCCTGGTTGGATTTAAGACACTGTTTCGTTTTCTTTTTAATATTAGCTCATTTGGACGAAGCCTAACATATCGGAAGCATTGTTATATCATTTTAGAGTGCTATCTTGACCCTAACTCGTATCGGGATCAACCAATGTCATAAATCATCGAAATTCTTTGCAAACTACTCTTCCGATACAAATTCGCGCATCTTGACATATCCCTTGTAGATCATCTTCATTATCTTCGAATATAGAGCATTTTTAGTGATATTGCGATAGATATATATGATGTAATTGAGCAATATCAACTATATATGAATTATTGGACTATCAACTGTGGACTATCGACTTTGGACTAATAACATTGGACAATTAAAATGAATTAAAATATTGATTATAACATATGAAACTAAATAATTCTTCAAGTTTGCCACTTGATTTCATCCTAAACCTCATTTGTATCTTGACGATTACAATCTGTATTCAAACCTTTCATGATTCTTGAAAACACCTCAATCGAGAGGATGAACCAACCGCACTTCATCTACGGAAGGAAAGATTTATGTATATAGTATAGCACCTGAGAAACTCTCGGCAACTGAGTAAAAGTTTAACACGTAGCCACGTCAGATCCTTTGGCATTTATTAGCAAAAAAAAATAAAATAATAACTTTGCGATCCCTTTTCAAAGTAGCCAATTTTGTCACAGCTCCAGCAAGTCAACTTCGACTTTTCATTCGAAGTAGCCTTACTATAATCCTGATATATACGATTACCCTTTTGATACCGGAGAATTCTTTTATATTCCACTATGTTACCAGCAGATGTACCAGCAACCTCGTTGCTCCTTGGCTTAAATCTCTCCGACAAATCACCATATTTACCTATTGAAGTCTCATCACGTATTCATCCGCATTTTGTAACAAGAATTGCCATACCAATTACCGGGAATCAGCAAATCTGTATTTTGAGTCTCGCAACGTTTCCACATCAACAGTTATATGTATCCATATAACATTTATCTCTTAGAACTATGATCTTCCATTCTGAAATTCTGAAAAGCACCCAGTCTGCGAATTAATGCTCTGAATCTTGAAAAGTTGAATGAAGCAACAAAAACTGTAAACGACCTCAACAGCCAAAAGTTGATGATAAAAAAATTGTATGTTGGCAAAGCTCAGAAAAAGTTTGAAACTGAAAAATTGATTGAGCAAACTACGAAGGAGACTCTGAACAAATCATAAGGACTAAACTTGTACATTAAGAATCCTGATGATTCTGTTTCTGATGAAATCTTTAGCGAATACAGTGCTTCTAACTCCAAACTTTTGCGGACAAATTTTCTTCATCATCCTTCGATATTAGAAATTCCAAGATATCATCGTATCTTTCAATATAAATATCCTCCATATTTCTGAAGATATTTTCATAACTATTCTTATCTGAAATCATTAATCTATTCGTGCTATCAGTGTTACATCATATAGAAACTGTTAGTTTCTATATTCTGTAAACTTTCAAGTTTAAAATATGAATGTTATTTAAGTAATGTTGGGAACTGATGCATGAGTTAGTATAATATAATGACACTTGATCAACGTGATTATATTACAGTAAGTCATGCTGAGTTTCTAAATGGGACATGATGATTCACATATCATCACGTCATCATGTACCATGTTACATAACTCTTTCATTCTACTTAACTGCTGAACATATCAAGAAAGTATATTCTTGATAGTTCTATTCTCGGTGATCCTGGTAATTTGATAAATCAAATCGTGCTAATACGTTCTTTCCTGTTTAGAACATTAGGATCATTCGAAACTCTATACCTACGAATTCTGGACCATTACTCACTTTACTAGAAGTCGAGAGGAGAATAAAAAGGCAAAGAACTCCAAGATGTAAGAGAAGATATAAAGCTCAATCACAACCCAGAGGTTACAAACTGTGGATATTAATACGAATAACAATATAAAGACACGGTATAATTAAGAATAGTATCACCCCAAGGTTATATTAAAGTAAACAGATTTTCTGGTGGAAGATTAAAAAGAAGGATGACAGAAATGATAATTAAAAAAATATCAGGGTATAGGATTAGATTAAGCATTTTCACAATCTTTTGGATGTATGAATTAAGAAAGAAAGTATAGGAATGGTAAGAATAATGGAATGAAAAAAGTTTAATTTATAATGGAAATAAAAGACAGAGCAATCGAGGCAGATCACCGTATTTAATTATAGAGATCTTAATTTCCTTATTCGCCGTAGAATCAGATTTTTATAGATTTCGAAGATTTTCTTTAATCCCTTGAATTCAGGAATTCAACCCTGACTCTGTCAAAAGTTAAGACGCACCTTATTTTCTAAATTCAACCAAGACAACGTCAAAAGTTAAAACGAAACTTCATTTATTCATTTCACTCTTTTGTGATAGCTTCATTCGTGCTCTTCGAATCGAATTATTTTATCTGTATTATTCAATAATGATAAAACTCTATTTATCAGCTCATGTTCGTCAGGAAAACATATATATTGTTAGCCATGACGACCTCACTCAAATTTCGGGACGCAATTTCTTTAACGGGTAGGTACTGTGATGACCCGGAGATTTCCGACCAAATTTAAACTTAATCTTTATATGTTTCCGATACGATAAGCAAAGTCTGTAAAGTTGAGTCTCAAAAGTTTTGGAATTTGTTTACACGAATTCAGTAACCTATGACTATTCCCGACGATTCACGAACAAATTAATTGTAAATAAATATGTACAGGTGTATAAATATATAAATGTAAATAAATATAACAATTGGAAATAACAACATTTAATCAATTGAACTAAGAATTTTTATTATTTATTGACATTAAGTATTATTATTAGTATTAAATATATCATGTAATTAATAACAAGTAATGTTAATATTTGTTATAATAAATGTAATTATAAATTAATCTATAATTTTATAGTAATAATATATTTTTTTTTAAATATTAACATCTACAATAGTATCATTTACATTATGATGAAAATGAATGTAAATATAAATTGTTATACTATTATTATTAATTATTATTGTTTATAGTATTAAGAGTATTATTATTATAGTTATTATTAAATCTATTATTTTCATTAAATAGATTACTATTGTAATTATTGATTTACCATATTATCATTTAATATCTCCATCAATAATATTATTATTGTTATTAATATTATTGTTATTAATTAAAATTATTAATATTAATATATTTATACTATTAAATAGAATAATAAAAATAAATTAGATGAGGATCAAATTTGTTTAACATCACCATCTAACTGTATCAACTTTATGCTTCTAACTCTAACCACGATATTAAATGGAATCAAATCATAGATAGCACCAAATGCAGTTACACATCTCCATCCTTTTTTTTTATTTGTTTATTTTTTTTTTCTTCTTCTTACTGTGCGAATTTTCTGTCTACTTCCAAAATTTATATAAACTGAGCAATCATCACACATGGTTGAGAAATCATTCAATTATTTCATCACCATCATCAATAAATAATTATAGTTGCTGTTATCATCTGCTATTCGTAATTGAAACAGAAAAATTAATATAAATACTCATTCGGTTCACTGTTCTTGAACAAAAATTACAAAAGCTCGATTTCGTATTAGATTTCAAAATTCATAAAAGCAATCTTGTTAGGAATCCTCTAAGTAATCGTTCTGCAAAATCCCAAGTCTCAATTCTTCAAAACAAGTTCAAATTTTAGAGTCAAAGTTTCGTTCTTAAAAAGTCAACAGATTGTTCATCTTTAAATTCGAAGTCATTTGAGTGTTTCAAGTCTAATTAACGAACCCATTAGTTTCTATAAAAAATTTCCAAACTATATCGTGTTATAACATTTGTATAAAACATTTTAGAAACTGAAATCAAATTTTTTTTTTAAACAGCGACCGTAGCTGTTCTTGTATTTATTGTTATTTTTTTTTCTCAATCCAATTAACCTCAATTAATTGTTATGTGTTGGATATTGTATTTTAGAATCAAAGTAGTAACTGTTATTAAGATTGTTTTGATGTTGTGAATCGTTTTTTATTTTAAACTGATGAAGAAGAAGATAACAGAAACACTTGTTAAATATATTCGGGTTTCCTAAATAATCAGAAAAGTTGCAGCAGCGTAATGGTTTATGGGTATGTCGGGGTAGCGAGAGGTCTCAGGTTCGAGACCCAGCATGGGCTGTCATTTTTTTTGGGACTCATTTCACTTGAGGTAGCCTTCAATTTTATGATTATTATAATTAATATTATTATTATTATTATTATTATTATTGTTATTATTATTATTATTATTATTAATATTGTTGTTGTTGTTAATATTATTATTGATATTGTTAGTTATTGTTAATACTACTAGTATTATAATTATTAAAAGTATTATAATTAGTATTGATAATATAGTTACAAGTATTAGAACTATTATTATTAATATCACTACTAATATATGTATTATTATTAATAACATGTTTAGGATTAATATTATTACTAACATTATTAATGTATCTATTATTATGAATTTTTTCATTTAAGTATTAGTTATCATTATCATTATTATTATTATATTTATTAACAACTAATATATGTATTATCATTATTGTTATGTAAATGTAAATACTATGATTGATTATCATTTTGTTATTAAGTAACATTTTTATGTATTATTAATGTTGATATAAGTATTATTATGATTAGGCCTATTATTATAATTGTTATTATGAAAATAATACAAACTATTATTATTAGGATTAAAATTAGTATTAGTATCATTGTAGAATCATTTTTATTATTATTATTAATAAAATTATTATCATTAAGATTACCATTAATAATAAGATTGTTATAATTATTATTATTAAGTATTACGTACTAATGTCAAAAAATTATTATTTTCACTACTATTATTATTAAATTATTCATTCTATTAAAAACTACTGATATTATCATTATTAGGAGATTGATTATTGAAAACTACCATTAATATAGTTATTAATAGAACTATAAATAATATTATCATTTCTATTAATATTAGTACTAACACTATTATTATTTCAAATATTACTTTAGTATTATTAAAGTACCGTTTTAACTAACAAGTAATATATATATAAATATATAAATATATGTATTACATATAACATAACGAAACTTAATATTTTTTATATAAAATGAATATAAATTATTAATATAAATATTGTGTCAATAATAATAATATATCTTTGTTCAACTACAAGTATATGTTTTAATATATATACAAATGATATAGGTTCGTGAATCCGAGGCCAACCCTGCATTGTTCAGTTGTCTAATGTTGTCATATGTATTTTTACTACAAAATACATTAGGTGAGTTCAATTACTCCCTTTTTACCCTTTATATTTTTGGGCTGAGAATACATGCGCTGCTTTTATAACTGTTTTACGAAATAGACACGAGTAAATGAAACTATATTCTATGGATGGATTATTAAACCGAATATGCCCATTTTTAGTCTGGTAATCTAAGAATTAGGGAACAGATACCCTAATTGACGCGAATCCTAAAGATAGATCTATCGGGCCCAACAAGCCCCATCCAAAGTACCGGATGCTTTAGTACTTCGAAATTTATATCATGTCTGAAGGAGGATCCCGGAATGATGGGGATATTCTTATATGCATATTGTGAATGTCGGTTACCAAGTGTTCAATCCATATGAATGATACTTTTGTCTCTATGTATGGGACGTATGTTTATGAGAAATATGAAATCTTGTGGTCTATTAAATTAATGGAAATGATTATTTATGTTAAACTAATGAACTCACCAACCTTTTGGTTGACACTTTAAAGCATGTTTATTCTCAGGTACGAAAGAAATCTTCTGCTGTGCATTTGCTCATTTTAAAGATATTACTTGGAGTCATTCATGACATATTTCAAAAGACGTTGCATTCGAGTCGTTGAGTACATTAAGATTATTATTAAGTCAATTATAGTTAGATATATTATGAAATGGTATGCATGCTGTCAACTTTCGATGTAACGAACGATTGTCTTTTCAGAAACGAATGCAATGTTTGTAAAATGTATCATATAGAGGTCACGTACCTCGCGATGTAATCAACTGTTGTGAATCATTTATAATTGATATGGACTACGTCCAGACGGATTAGGACGGGTCTCTACACTAGTAAGGAAGTGAAGAACGTTGATGACGTTCACATTGTTAGGGATTTTCCCGAGGTGTTTCCCGATGACTTACCTGGCCTTCCGCCGCAACGCGTGGTAGAATTTCAAATTGATCTTGTTCCCGGCGCTGCTCCTGTAGCACGTGCTCCTTATCGTCTTGTGCCTTCCGAACTTCAAGAATTGTCGAGTCAACTCAGTGAGTTGTTAGACAAAGGTTTTATTTGTCCTAGTTCGTCCCCTTGGGGAGCTCCCGTTCTGTTTGTTAAGAAGAAGGATGGTTCTTTTCATTTATGCATTGATTATCGTGAACTGGATAAGCTCACTGTTAAAAATCGTTATCCTCTTCCGAGAATTGATGATCTGTTCGATCAGCTTCAGGGTTCTTCTGTTTATTCAAAAATTGATCTTCGTTCTGGCTATCATCAATTGCATGTTAAAGAATCTGATGTTTCAAAAACTGCTTTTCGCACCCGTTACGGTCACTTTGAATTTCTTGTTATGCTGTTCGGATTGACAAATGCACCTGCTGTGTTCATGGACCTCATGAACCGTGTGTGTAGACCCTATCTGGACAAGTTCGTTATTGTTTTCATCGACGACATCCTTATCTATTCTAAAAGTGATGAAGAGTACGAAGAACACTTGAGGTTAGTGCTTGATTTGTTAAAGAAAGAAGAGTTGTACGCTAAGTTCTCTAAGTGTGCTTTTTGGTTAAGAGAAGTTCAGTTCCTTGGTCATATTGTTAATAAACAGAGAATACAAGTTGATCCTTCTAAAATTGAGGCGATTGAAAAGTGGGAAACCCCGAAAACTCCTACTCAGATTCGTCAGTTCTTAGGGTTGGCAGGTTACTATCGAAGGTTCATTCAGGATTTCTCTCGTATTGCGAAACCTCTGACTGCTTTAACGCATAAGGGGAAGAAGTATGAGTGGAAGGATGAACAAGCGAATGCTTTTCAGATTTTGAAGAAGAAGTTGACTACCGCTCCAATTTTGTCACTACCGGAGGGTAATGACGATTTTGTTGTTTTTTGTGATGCATCGCGACAAGGCTATGGTTGCGTTTTGATGCAACGAAAGATGGTTATTGCGTATGCGTCACGACAGTTGAAGATTCACGAACCGAACTATACAACTCATGATTTAGAGTTGGGGGCTGTTGTTTTTGCGCTAAAAATTTGGAGACACTATCTTTATGGTGTTAAGAGTACTGTGTACACCGATCACAAGAGTCTTCAACATATCCTCGATCAGAAACAGTTGAACATGAGACAACGAAGATAGATTGAGACGTTGAATGATTATAATTGTGACCTTTTGTATCACCCGGGTAAGGCCAATGTTGTGGCTGATGCATTGAGTCGTAAAGAAAGGACTGAACCTCGCAGGGTTAGGGCCTTGAATATGACAATTAGATCAAACCTCGTTAGGCAGATTCTTGAGGCACAACAAGAAGCCTTAAAGGAGGAGAATTTCGTGAAGGAGAATGTAGAAAAGGTAGCTAAGAAGTTTGAAGTACGAGCTGATGGTACTAGGTATTTTGCGGGACGTCTATGGGTTCTGAAATTTGGAGGTCTTCGACAACTTGTTTTGGATGAGGCTCATAAGTCTAGATACTCTATTCATCCTGGTTCAGGAAAGATGTATCAAGATCTTAAGGAGCTGTATTGGTGGCATAATTTGAAAGGTGATGTAGCTAAGTATGTGACTAAGTGTTTGACCTGTGCTAAGGTCAAAGCTGAACATCAAAAACCGTCTGGACTTTTGGTGCAACCAGAAATTCCCAAGTGGAAGTGGGAAGGTATCACTATAGATTTTATTACTAAGTTACCAAGAGTTTCGGGTGGCTATGATGCGATTTGGGTGATTGTAGATAGACTCACTAAGTCGGCTCACTTTTTGCCGATTAGGGAAACGGATTCGATGGAGAAACTCACCCGTTTGTATTTGAAAGAGATTGTTTCTAGGCATGGTGTTCCCGTGTCCATTATTTCTGACTGAGACAGTCGATTTGTGTCGAGGTTTTGGCGATCTTTACAGGAAGCCTTGGGTACTAGGTTGGATATGAGCACCGCTTATCATCCTCAAACGGATGGTCAAAGTGAAAGGACCATTCAGACATTAGAAGATATGTTGCGAGCGTGCGTCATTGATTTTGGAAATGGGTGGGATAAATATTTGTCGCTAGCTGAGTTTTCTTATAACAACAGTTACCACACAAGTATTAAAGCCGCACCGTTTGAAGCTTTGTACGGTAGGAAATGTAGGTCTCCTATTTGTTGGAATGAGGTTGGGGATGCTCAACTTACAGGTCCAGAGATTATTCACGAGACTACTGAGAAGATTGTACAAATTAAAGAAAGGTTGAGAACTGCTAGAAGTCGGCAAAAGAGTTATGCCGATAAGGGAAGGAAATATGTTGAATTTCAAGTTGGTGATCGTGTTATGTTAAAGGTTTTGCCTTGGAAGGGCGTAATCCGTTTTGGTAAAAGGGGAAAGTTAAGTCCTCGTTTCGTGGGACCTTTTGAGATCATTGAAAGAGTTGGACCGGTGGCTTATCATTTGAAATTGCCACAAGAACTCAGTGCTGTTCACGATGTTTTCCATATTTCGAATTTAAAGAAGTGCTTGGCTGAATTTGATCAGACTATTCCTTTGGAGGAACTTCAAGTTGATAAGCAATTGCATTTTATTGAGGAGCCTGTTGAAATCATGGACCGAGAGGTTAAGACTCTTAAACAGAGCAGAATTCCTATTGTTCGGGTCAGATGGAACGCTAGACGCGGTCCCGAGTTCACTTGGGAGCGTGAAGACCAGATGAAGCAGAAATACCCGCATTTGTTCCCAGATGCCGAGTCAACCCCTGTGCCTGCTTAAATTTCGGGACGAAATTTCCGTAACGGGAAGGTACTATCATGACCCTACTTTTTCCGTTATCTTTTTCAGTTAATTATTTAATGGCCGTTAACTGTTAGTGTGCCACATCATTTCTATGACCTATATTATTATTTTTGTAATAATATATATATATATATATATATATATATATATATATATATATATATATATATATATATATATATATATATATATATATATATTAATTATTGTGTGTTATGTGAATATTTGTATTCATATTTTAAATTTACACGTTTCTACGTCTCGCGAATTTCCATCCGGCGAATCTTTTTGGTTTTCAAACCAACGGTCTAGTTTTTGGGACATTTAAATCCTAAATATTTTAAATATGATATTTTAAGATCATATTATTATATAGTGTATTTATATTTATTTTTCGTCGCGCGTTTGTTATCTTTCCGGATTTTTAATCGCGTAAGTGCGTTTTCGCGTTTCGGGACTCGTTCGGGCTTTCGGGCCACAAGGATTATACATTTAAGTGAGATGGACCAAGTGGGGCCCACCCCACTAATTTTTTTCGGTCGAAGCCTCATGGGAGGGGGGAGTAATTCCCTTGGTTTCTTTTTTTTTTTTACAATTCATTTTAATCATTCCACAAAATAATCAAAACCTAACTTGCAACTTTTCTCTCTTCCTCCTCCTTGCCTAGCCGTCGCCAACCATCACCCAACATCACCATCATCATCAAAAATTAAAGCTTGGATCAAGGATTGATTAGTATAAACGTGTTCCTCTCTTCGTTCTCTACGCGATTACATAGATTGTTTCTCGATTAGGGCATAAACCCTAATCCTAGAACTTTCAATTTTTCAATTATTTTCTGTATTTTGATGTTTATTTAGTAGTATGATGTTTGTGGATTATTGTAATGATGTTTGTATGCATAGATGTACTCAAAATCACATGTTTTCGGTTTGTAAAATTCTGGACAGCAGCTAATTCGTGTATTCTGAGTTTGTGACTGATATAAATATTAAAATAAACTATTTAGATGAGTTCCTCTCATCAATACATTAATTTTAGACTCCGGATTCATGTCGTTTCGATTCCCGGAGCCCTAGTTATGATCAAATTAGTATTTTGTAAAGATTGAATTGTGATATTGACATGAACCAGGTTTGGTCCGACTTTGTGACCTTCCTTGGAGTCTTTAGGGTGTGTTAGTGTGTTAGGACTGATGGTGGGACGAACTTTCATGTTCGGGTCACCTAAATCCGAGCCACGGTTCACCCGTTTTGACTAAAACACGGTTTTGAGTAAATTGAAGGTCCAAGTGGTGTCATGGCTGATTACCACGACTTGTGGACTGTCCTTGGTGTGTTCTTGAGTGCACCTTTGTGTCGGGTGATTTGAATAGGCGGAGATGCATATAAGACTCGCCAAAAATCGACACCCGGGGCTCAAGATACGACCCGATGAACTTTTGAATTAAAACTTATGATTAATTCTAAAACTTATGATAAAAATAATGAATTTCATTATTAATTAATTACTTATGATAAAAGAAGTAATTATTATTATTTAAGACTTATGATATAAATATTTATTATATCATTTAATTATTATTTATGATTTAATTAACATTTTAATTTAACTTACGATTAATAATACTTTTATTATTATTGGAAAATACTTATGATAAGTATTAAATTTATTTTATGAGAATATTATTATAAGACTTATAATAAAGATTAAATAATTATTTAATTATTATAAGACTTAATTATTATTTAATTATGATTTAATTATTAAATACTTATGATTTAATAATTATAATTAGAAACTTATGATATGGTTAATAATTCATTATTAATTAATAATACTTATGATATGATTTAAAAATTTATTATTAATTAATAATACTTATATTATGATTAATATTTAATTAATTAATTAAATACTTATGATATATTAATTATATCACTTCAACTTATATTAACTTTAATAATTCATTTTATTTAATTAAACTTATGTTATGACTTAATTATACACTTTTAACTTTAATAAACATTATAACTTATGTTATTATTATAATTTACACTTTTCAAATTAATGTTGACTATGTTTGACCAAGGTTGCCTTTTGAGTTGATTTTCGGACTTTCTAAATAAGGAAACTTTCCTAACTTAAAAACTTTCTAAAAATAGAACTTTCTAAATTTGAAAACTTTCCAAAAATAGAAACTTTCCAAAAATGGAAACTTTCCAAAAATAGAAACCTGCTAAAAATAGAAACTTTCTATAAATAGAAAGTATGTGTCCGTACGCTGTTCCAGTCAAACCGATGCTTGCCGAGTATTGTTCTATGTCTACTTGCAACATGTACAATAGCTATCATACTAAGACTTGACCTAAGTTAGTTATTTATATCGACCTGCTTTATTTATAGGTCGACGTTGTGATCATTCCTGATCACTTTACTCTATTTGCTGTTCGCTTGTTTGTGTGGTTTTTTCAGTTGCTTTTAAGGTGAGTTATAGTCCCGTTTTTACATACTTTTCAAAGTATATTTTTGGGATGTGATTACATGCATTTTATTTCACGTTTAGACACAAGAGACAATTAAATTTAAATTATTCATTGTGAGTTGGACAAAAATATTCCCTAGTCTGGTAACTGTAATCATTGGTTTCTACCCGTGAACGCGAATCCTACGGATAGATCTATCGGGTTTGACAACCCCATTTCGAGCTAGTCGTGCTAGCAATTTATAATCGGAATGTTTAGTACTTCGTAATTTGTTGTAGATATACTGTCCAAGTGTATATTTTTATTGTGTTTGGCAAGGGTAAATAAAGGGTTAAGTGGTTACCAGGTGGCTCATTGATAATGGAATAATGTTTAATGTTTTCTAACATTTTTTTAAATCTTGTGGTCTAAAGTTTACTTATTATTTAAACCTATAATTCACTCAACCTTTGTGTTGACAGTTTACTTGCATGTTTTCACAGGTACTTGAGTTTTGTGATGCTTCCGCTGTGTTTAGAAGAGTCTGCATGCATTTGGGCAGATTTTATGAAACGATTTATGAAACTTAAGCTTACATTCTATTTTTGGATAATTTAAACTTGTGGGTTTGTTGGCAAGGTTTTGTGTCAACTTTTGGTTTATTACTATGGTTGGTTGTTTTGAAACTACATATTTTGGTTTGTTTCCTTTTTGGAAAACTTTTGAAATAAAAGAATGCAACTTTGTTTACTTAATTCATTTAAGTCTGATCAAGCTGTGGGACCAACTGACGGATCCGTTAAGTGTTTTGACAGGGTCATTGAAATGTCCCGTTCTTATTGATTAAAAACGTTCCATATTAATTGATTTCGTTGCGAGGTTTTGACCTCTATATGAGACGTTTTTCAAAGACTGCATTCATTTTAAAACAAACCATAACCTTTATTTCATCAATAAAGGTTTAAAAAGCTTTACGTAGATTATCAAATAATGATAATCTAAAATATCCTGTTTACACACGACTATTACATAATGGTTTACAATACAAATATGTTACAACAAAATAAGTTTCTTGAATGCAGTTTTTACACAATATCATACAAGCATGGACTCCAAATCTCGTCCTTATTTAAGTATGCGACAGCGGAAGCTCTTAATAATTACCTGAGAATAAACATGCTTAAAACGTCAACAAAAATGTTGGTGAGTTATAGGTTTAACCTATATATATCAAATCATAATAATAGACCACAAGATTTCATATTTCAATACACATCCCATACATAGAGATAAAAATCATTCATATGGTGAACACCTGGTAACCGACATTAACAAGATGCATATATAAGAATATCCCCATCATTCCGGGACACCCTTCGGATATGATATAAATTTCGAAGTACTAAAGCATCCGGTACTTTGGATGGGGTTTGTTAGGCCCAATAGATCTATCTTTAGGATTCGCGTCAATTAGGGTGTCTGTTCCCTAATTCTTAGATTACCAGACTTAATAAAAAGGGGCATATTCGATTTCGATAATTCAACCATAGAATGTAGTTTCACGTACTTGTGTCTATTTTGTAAATCATTTATAAAATCTGCATGTATTCTCATCCCAAAAATATTAGATTTTAAAAGTGGGACTATAACTCACTTTCACAGATTTTTACTTCGTCGAGAAGTAAGACTTGGCCACTGTTGATTCACGAACCTATAACAATATATACATATATATTAAAGTATGTTCAAAATATATTTACAACACTTTTAATATATTTTGATGTTTTAAGTTTATTAAGTCAGCTGTCCTCGATAGTAACCTACAACTAGTTGTCCACAGTTAGATGTACAGAAATAAATCGATAAATATTATCTTGAATCAATCCACGACCCAGTGTATACGTGTCTCAGTATTGATCACAACTCAAACTATATATATTTTGGAATCAACCTCAACCCTGTATAGCTAACTCCAACATTCACATATAGAGTGTCTATGGTTGTTCCGAAATATATATAGATGTGTCGACATGATAGGTCGAAACATTGTATACGTGTCTATGGTATCTCAAGATTACATAATATACAATACAAGTTGATTAAGTTATGGTTGGAATAGATTTGTTACCAATTTTCACGTAGCTAAAATGAGAAAAATTATCCAATCTTGTTTTACCCATAACTTCTTCATTTTAAATCCGTTTTGAGTGAATCAAATTGCTATGGTTTCATATTGAACTATATTTTATGAATCTAAACAGAAAAAGTATAGGTTTATAGTTGGAAAAATAATTTACAAGTCATTTTTGTAAAGGTAGTCATTTCAGTCGAAAGAACGACGTCTAGATGACCATTTTAGAAAACATACTTCCACTTTGAGTTTAACCATAATTTTTGGATATAGTTTCATGTTCATAATAAAAATCATTTTCTCAGAATAACAACTTTTAAATCAAATTTTATCATAGTTTTTAATTAACTAACCCAAAACAGCCCGCGGTGTTACTACGACGGCGTAAATACGGTTTTACGGTGTTTTTCGTGTTTCCAGGTTTTAAATCATTAAGTTAGCATATCATATAGATATAGAACATGTGTTTAGTTAATTTTAAAAGTCAAGTTAGAAGGATTAACTTTTGTTTGCGAACAAGTTTAGAATTAACTAAACTATGTTCTAGTGATTACGAGTTTAAACCTTCGAATAAGATAGTTTTATATATATGAATCGAATGATGTTATGAACATCATTACTACCTCAAGTTTATTAGATAAACCTACTGGAAGTGACAAGAAATGATCTAGCTTCAAAGGATCTTGGATGGCTTGAAAGTTCTTGAAGTAGGATCATGACACAAAAACAAGTTCAAGTAAGATTTTTACTCGAATTAAGATAGTTTATAGTTATAGAAATTGAATCAAAGTTTAAATATGAATATTACCTTGAATAAGAAAGATAACCTACTGTATATAACAAAGGTTTCTTGATCTTAAATGATTACTTGGAATGGATTAGAAAGCTTGGAAGTAAATTAGTAAACTTGAAGGGATTTTTGAAGTGTTCTTGAAGTGTTCTTCCTATGATGATTATAGCTTGATTCTTGAAGTGATTTTTGATGAAGATGATGATTAACTACTGGAAAAATACGTTCATAATAGTGTGTGTGTGTGTGTGTGTTGAGAGAGAATTAGAAAGAGAATTGGAAGTGAAATGGAGTGAATAATGAGTGGTAATTGGTGAGTGGTGAGTGGGGTTAAAAGGAGTTCTAGTTAGTTGACTAGCTCATGGTAGAAGTTAAAATTGATTAGTCATACATGAAATAATCAAGAGTGGAATTCCATGCTAGTTCCTATTGGTATATACCCATAGTAAGTACGTTTTGAAGCTGTGTATAATACGGGTAAGAATACGACTAGAATTCTTGATGAAAGAAAAGATTGGGAAAGTAACTGTAACCATTTTCGTTAAGTATGAGTGTTTTGATATATGTCTTGAAGTCTTCCAAAAGTATTTTAATACATCTAAATACACTACATGTATATACATTTTAACTGAGTCGTTAAGTCATCGTTAGTCGTTACATGTAAGTGTTGTTTTGAAACCTTTAAGTTAACGATCTCAATTAATGTTGTTAACCCATTGTTTATTATATCTAATGAGATGTTAAATTATTATATTATCATGATATTATGATATATTAATATATCTTAATATGATATATATATACATTTAAATGTCGTTACAACGATAATCGTTACATATATGTCTCGTTTCGAAATCCTTAAGTTAGTAGTCTTGTTTATATGTATATAACTCATTGTTAATATATTTATGGAGATACTTACTTATCATAATCTCATTTTAACCATATGTATATCCATATATATATCGTCATGTCATTTTTACAAGTTTTAACGTTCGTGAATCGCCGGTCAACTTGGGTGGTCAATTGTCTATATGAAACATATTTCAATTAATCAAGCCTTAACAAGTTTGATTGCTTAACATGTTGGAAACATTTAATCACGTAAATATCAATCTCAATTAATATATATAAACATGGAAAAGTTCGGGTCACTACAGTCGTCACATTTGGTAACTTCGGTGTAGTGACCCGAACTTTTCCATGTTTATATATATTAATTGAGATTGATATTTACATGATTAAATGTTTCCAACATGTTAAGCAATCAAACTTGTTAAGACTTGATTAATTGAAATATGTTTCATATAGACAATTGACCACCCAAGTTGATCGGTGATTCACGAACGTTAAAACTTGTAAAAACTATATGATGACATATATATGGATATATATATAGTTAACATGATACTATGATAAGAAAACATATCATAAAGTATATTAACAATGAACTACATATGTAAAAACAAGACTACTAACTTAATGATTTTTAAACGAGACATATATGTAACGATTATCGTTGTAAAGACATTTAATGTATATATATCATATTAAGAGATATTCATACATGATAATATCATGATAATATAATAATTTAAAATCTCATTTGATATTATAAACATTGGGTTAACAACATTTAACAAGATCGTTAACCTAAAGGTTTCAAAACAACACTTACATGTAACGACTAACGATGACTTAACGACTCAGTTAAAATGTATATACATGTAGTGTTTTAATATGTATTTATACACTTTTGAAAGACTTCAATACACTTATCAAAATACTTCTACTTAACAAAAAATGCTTACAATTACATCCTCGTTCAGTTTCATCAACAATTCTACTCGTATGCACCTGTATTCGTACTCGTACAATACACAGCTTTTAGATGTATGTACTATTGGTATATACACTCCAATGATCAGCTCTTAGCAGCCCATGTGAGTCACCTAACACATTTGGGAACCATCATTTGGCAACTAGCATGAAATATCTCATAAAATTACAAAAATATGAGTAATCATTCATGACTTATTTACATGAAAACAAAATTACATATCCTTTATATCTAATCCATACACCAACGACCAAAAACACCTACAAACACTTTCATTCTTCAATTTTCTTCATCTAATTGATCTCTCTCAAGTTCTATCTTCAAGTTCTAAGTGTTCTTCATAAATTCCAAAAGTTCTAGTTTCATAAAATCAAGAATACTTTCAAGTTTGCTAGCTCACTTCCAATCTTGTAAGGTGATCATCCAACCTCAAGAAATCTTTGTTTCTTACAGTAGGTTATCATTCTAATACAAGGTAATAATCATATTCAAACTTTGGTTCAATTTCTATAACTATAACAATCTTATTTCAAGTGATGATCTTACTTGAACTTGTTTTCGTGTCATGATTCTGCTTCAAGAACTTCGAGCCATCCAAGGATCCATTGAAGCTAGATCCATTTTTCTCTTTTCCAGTAGGTTTATCCAAGGAAATTAAGGTAGTAATGATGTTCATAACATCATTCGATTCATACATATAAAGCTATCTTATTCGAAGGTTTAAACTTGTAATCACTAGAACATAGTTTAGTTAATTCTAAACTTGTTCGCAAACAAAAGTTAATCCTTCTAACTTGAATTTTAAAATCAACTAAACACATGTTCTATATCTATATGATATGCTAACTTAATGATTTAAAACCTGGAAACACGAAAAACACCGTAAAACCGGATTTACGCCGTCGTAGTAACACCGCTGGCTGTTTTGGGTTAGTTAATTAAAAACTATGATCAACTTTGATTTAAAAGTTGTTATTCTGAGAAAATGATTTTTATTATGAACATGAAACTATATCCAAAAATTATGATTAAACTCAAAGTGGAAGTATGTTTTCTAAAATGGTCATCTAGACGTCGTTCTTTCGACTGAAATGACTACCTTTACAAAAACGACTTGTAACTTATTTTTCCGACTATAAACCTATACTTTTCTGTTTATATTCATAAAATAGAGTTCAATATGAAACCATAGCAATTTGATTCACTCAAAACGGATTTAAAATGAAGAAGTTATGGGTAAAACAAGATTGGATAATTTTTCTCATTTTAGCTACGTGAAAATTGGTAACAAATCTATTCCAACCATAACTTAATCAACTTGTATTGTATATTATGTAATCTTGATATACCATAGACACGTATACAATGTTTCGACCTATCATGTCGACACATCTATATATATTTCGGAACAACCATAGACACTCTATATGTGAATGTTGGAGTTAGCTATACAGGGTTGAGGTTGATTCCAAAATATATATAGTTTGAGTTGTGATCAATACTGAGATACGTATACACTGGGTCGTGGATTGATTCAAGATAATATTTATCGATTTATTTCTGTACATCTAACTGTGGACAACTAGTTGTAGGTTACTAACGAGGACCGCTGACTTAATAAACTTAAAACATCAAAATATATTAAAAGTGTTGTAAATATATTTTGAACATACTTTGATATATATGTATATATTGTTATAGGTTCGTGAATCAACCAGTGGCCAAGTCTTACTTCCCGACGAAGTAAAAATCTGTGAAAGTGAGTTATAGTCCCACTTTTAAAATCTAATATTTTTGGGATGAGAATACATGCAGGTTTTATAAATGATTTACAAAATAGACACAAGTACGTGAAACTACATTCTATGGTTGAATTATCAAAATCGAATATGCCCCTTTTTATTTAGTCTGGTAATCTAAGAATTAGGGAACAGACACCCTAATTGACGCGAATCCTAAAGATAGATCTATTGGGCCTAACAAACCCCATCCAAAGTACTGGATGCTTTAGTACTTCGAAATTTATATCATATCCGAAGGGTGTCCCGGAATGATGGGGATATTCTTATATATGCATCTTGTTAATGTCGGTTACCAGGTGTTCACCATATGAATGATTTTTATCTCTATATATGGGATGTGTATTGAAATATGAAATCTTGTGGTCTATTGTTACGATTTGATATATATAGGTTAAACCTATAACTCACCAACATTTTTGTTGACGTTTAAAGCATGTTTATTCTCAGGTGAATATTAAGAGCTTCCGCTGTTGCATACTAAAATAAGGACAAGATTTGGAGTCCATATTTGTATGATATTGTGTAAAAACTGCATTCAAGAAACTGATTTCGATGTAACATATTTGTATTGTAAACCATTATGTAATGGTCGTGTGTAAACAGGATATTTTAGATTATCATTATTTGATAATCTACGTAAAGCTTTTTAAACCTTTATTTATGAAATAAAGGTTATGGTTTGTTTTAAAAATGAATGCAGTCTTTGAAAAACGTCTCATATAGAGGTCAAAACCTCGCAACGAAATCAATTAATATGGAACGTTTTTAATCAATAAGAACGGGACATTTCAGTTGGTATCCGAGCGTTGGTCTTAGAGAACCCGAATTTTGCATTAGTGTGTCTTATCGAGCTTGTTAGGATGCATTAGTGAGTCTGGACTTCGACCGTGTTTATTTGAAAAATGATTGCTTAACAAATTTTGTTGGAAACTATATATTTTTAACATGTGAATATTATGTGATATATTAATCTCTTAACGCGTTTGATATTATGTGATAGATGTCTACCTCTAGAACAAGTCCCATTGACTCACCTAATAATAATGAAGAGTCAAATGTAAATTGGAATGATTCGTGGACTGATTCACAAGTTCCCGAAGAGGAACCGGAAGAAGAGTCGGAACCGGAAGAAGAATCGGAACCGGAAGAAGAATCGGAACCGGATGAAGAAATAGAACCGGTGGGGGAAATAATAAAACGGTTAAGTAAAAGAAAATCCTCAACCAACCGACCAAGGTTAATTATGGTCAATGGTGTTTCCGCCAAGGAAGCAAAATATTGGGAGGATTACCAATTCTCCGATGAATCGGATTCCGACGAGAATTCCGATGATGTTATAGAAATTACCCCAACTGAATTTAAAAAGGCAAAAGAAAATAATAAGGGAAAGGGCATAAAAATAGAGAAATCTAATTCCAACCCCGATGAACTTTATATGTATCGTCAACGTCCGAAGTCCTTAAGTTGTAACAATGACCCGGGAACCTCTAAACCACCAGGTTTTTCTAAACCAATGTGGACAACGACGGCTCGTATTAGGGGAACATCATATATCCCTAGAAACTTGGCAAAACGAACCAAAACCGAAGAAGAAGAAACGAGCGAGTCGGAATAAGATAGTTGTATTCATGTGGTGTAATATATGTAATATAGTGTTCTTATGCTTTATGATATATGTAAAAATTGCTTGTATTAATAAGTATTTTTTTATGAATCTAACTCTTGTCTATTTTACAGTTTAAAAACACAAAATGGATAGACAACCCAATATTTTAAGAGACCTACCCAGAGACATGATTGATGAAATCTTGTCTAGAGTCGGCCAGAATTCTTCGGCCCAACTATTTAAGGCGAGATCAGTTTGTAAGATATTCGAAGAACGTTCCAAGAATGTCTTGGTTTATAAGAGACTTTCGTTTGAAAGATGGGGGATATCACATTGGGAAACCCATAAGTTACGATGTGTTTACTTTGACGCATATATTGCGGGGAACCCAAATGCTATTTTACGCAACGGGTTAAGAAATTATTTTGACTCAATATATCCGAATATTGGACTTCGTGATTTAGAAAAAGCGGCTAACATGCAACATAAAGAAGCATGTTATGCTTACGGATTAGTAATGTTCGCTTCTCACCAAAGTGAGAACAAGAACATCGGGCTACAACTATTAAACAAAACGTTTCCACAAGTGACGGAGTCGGTAATTGGGGTAAGAAATGAGGTTTTTAGATTATTACGAGACTGTTGGACATTACGTAACCCTCGTCCCTTTGATGACATTAAAACACGCTGTCTTATCAACGGCCATAACGGTTATGTTGCACAAGACCAAGGATGGGAAGTAGTCCTAGTAAAACCAGAATGCATGACTTGTTTCTGGACGTATGAATTACGTGTCTTTATTGCCTTTGCTGAACGACTTGTGTACTAGCTAGAATTGTCTTCACAACTATCTTGTATCAAAGTTATTGTGTGCTATATTTCATGCTTTATGTAAAATAAGCGGTATTGTAAGTTTGTAAAATATTGTATAAAAGTTTGAACGCGAAATATTATTATAATCAGTTTTTCATATAGAATTGTAGTAGTTGAATTGTATATTAGCTACTAAGTATGAACTTAAAGGGTAGGTACTACCCGAATTTAAACTTATAAAACGCTAATATGAAGAAAAAGCTTTTATAAATGAGTTCATATTATGCTACGAAATACTATTAACTACTCTTAATATTCTGTATGATTAACTTGTTCCATTTAACTATTTTGAAGGAAATGGCACAGACTACTCGACACACCGTGAATATGAATGAAGAGGAATTCCGTACTTTTCTAGCTTCAAACATAGCCGCAGTACAGGCTGCGCTACATACCAACAATAACCTTGGATCTATCAGCACAGGAAATCGTGTAGGATGCACCTACAAAGAATTCACTGGCTGCAAACCTTTGGAATTTGATGGAACCGAAGGACCGATCGGATTGAAACGGTGGACCGAGAAGGTCGAATCGGTGTTTGCCATAAGTAAGTGTACTGAAGAGGACAAAGTAAAGTATGCTACGCATACCTTCACAGGTTCTGCGTTAACATGGTGGAATACCTATCTAGAGCAAGTGGGACAAGACGATGCGTACGCACTACCGTGGTCAGCATTCAAGCACTTGATGAACGAGAAGTACCGTCCCAGAACCGAGGTCAATAAGCTCAAGACAGAACTTAGAGGGTTACGAACCCAAGGATTTGATATTACCACGTACGAAAGACGATTCACAGAATTGTGCCTATTGTGTCCGGGAGCATTCGAAGATGAGGAAGAGAAGATCGACGCGTTTGTGAAAGGATTACCGGAAAGAATCCAAGAAGATATAAGTTCACACGAGCCCGCCTCCATACAACAGGCATGTAGAATGGCTCACAAACTCGTGAACCAAATTGAAGAAAGAATTAAAGAACAGACTGCTGAAGAGGCCAATGTGAAGCAAGTCAAAATAAAGTGGGAGGAAAACGGTGATAAGAATCACCAATACAACAACAACAACAATTACAACAATAATCGCAACAATTATCCCAACAATCGCAACATCAATCGCAACTACAACAAACGGCCCAACAACAACAACAACAACAACAACAACAGCAACTACAACAATCATCCCAACAACAATAATAACCGCAACAACAACAACAATCAGAAGCAGCTATGCCAAAGGTGTGAAAAGAATCACTCGGGGTTCTGCACCAAATTTTGCAACAAGTGTAAAAGAAATGGTCATAGCGCGGCAAAGTGTGAGGTCTACGGACCAGGGGTTAATAGAACGAAAGGAACAAATGGTGTCGGAACGAGTAATGGCGGAGCAAGTAGTGTCGGAGCAAGTTATGCCAATGTAGTTTGTTATAAATGTGGAAAACCAGGCCACATTATTAGAAATTGCCCGAACCAGGAGAACACGAATGGACAAGGCCGTGGAAGAGTTTTCAATATTAATGCGGCAGAGGCACAGGAAGACCCGGAGCTTGTTACGGGTACGTTTCTTATTGACAATAAATCTGCTTACGTTTTATTTGATTCGGGTGCGGATAGAAGCTATATGAGTAGAGATTTTTGTGCTAAATTAAGTTGTCCATTGACGCCTTTGGATAGTAAATTTTTACTCGAATTAGCAAATGGTAAATTAATTTCGGCAGATAATATATGTCGGAATCGAGAAATTAAACTGGTTAGCGAAACATTTAAGATTGATTTGATACCAGTAGAGTTAGGGAGTTTTGATGTGATAATCGGTATGGACTGGTTGAAAGAAGTGAAAGCGGAGATTGTTTGTTACAAAAATGCAATTCGCATTATACGAGAAAAAGGAAAACCCTTAATGGTGTACGGAGAAAAGGGCAACACGAAGCTACATCTTATTAGCAATTTGAAGGCACAAAAACTAATAAGAAAAAGTTGCTATGCTGTTCTAGCACACGTCGAGAAAGTACAAACTGAAGAAAAGAGCATCAATGATGTTCCCGTCGCAAAAGAATTTCCTGATGTATTTCCGAAAGAATTACCGGGATTACCCCCACATCGATCCGTTGAATTTCAAATAGATCTTGTACCAGGAGCTGCACCAATAGCTCGTGCTCCTTACAGACTCGCACCCAGTGAGATGAAAGAACTACAAAGCCAATTACAAGAACTTTTAGAGCGTGGTTTCATTCGACCAAGCACATCACCGTGGGGAGCTCCTGTTTTGTTTGTCAAGAAGAAAGATGGTACATTCAGGTTGTGTATCGACTACCGAGAGTTGAACAAACTTACCATCAAGAACCGCTACCCACTACCGAGAATCGATGACTTATTTGATCAACTACAAGGCTCGTCTGTTTATTCAAAGATTGACTTACGTTCCGGGTATCATCAAATGCGGGTGAAAGAAGATGATATTCCAAAGACTGCTTTCAGAACACGTTACGGTCATTACGAGTTTATGGTCATGCCGTTTGGTTTAACTAATGCACCAGCTGTGTTCATGGACCTTATGAACCGAGTGTGTGGACCATACCTTGACAAGTTTGTCATTGTTTTCATTGATGACATACTTATTTACTCAAAGAATGACCAAGAACACGGTGAACATTTGAGAAAGGTGTTAGAAGTATTGAGGAAGGAAGAATTGTACGCTAAGTTTTCAAAGTGTGCATTTTGGTTGGAAGAAGTTCAATTCCTCGGTCACATAGTGAACAAAGAAGGTATTAAGGTGGATCCGGCAAAGATAGAAACTGTTGAAAAGTGGGAAACCCCGAAAACTCCGAAACACATACGCCAGTTTTTAGGACTAGCTGGTTACTACAGAAGGTTCATCCAAGACTTTTCCAGAATAGCAAAACCCTTGACTGCATTAACGCATAAAGGGAAGAAATTTGAATGGAATGATGAACAAGAGAAAGCGTTTCAGTTATTGAAGAAAAAGCTAACTACGGCACCTATATTGTCATTGCCTGAAGGGAATGATGATTTTGTGATTTATTGTGATGCATCAAAGCAAGGTCTCAGTTGTGTATTAATGCAACGAACGAAGGTGATTGCTTATGCGTCTAGATAATTGAAGATTCACGAACAAAATTATACGACGCATGATTTGGAATTAGGCGCGGTTGTTTTTGCATTAAAGACTTGGAGGCACTACTTATATGCGGTCAAAAGTATTATATATACCGACCACAAAAGTCTTCAACACATATTTAATCAGAAACAACTGAATATGAGGCAGCGTAGGTGGATTGAATTATTGAATGATTACGACTTTGAGATTCGTTACCACCCGGGGAAGGCAAATGTGGTAGCCGATGCCTTGAGCAGGAAGGACAGAGAACCCATTCGAGTAAAATCTATGAATATAATGATTCATAATAACATTACTACTCAAATAAAGGAGGCGCAACAAGGAGTTTTAAAAGAGGGAAATTTAAAGGATGAAATACCCAAAGGATCGGAGAAGCATCTTAATATTCGGGAAGACGGAACCCGGTATAGGGCTGAAAGGATTTGGGTACCAAAATTTGGAGATATGAGAGAAATGGTACTTAGAGAAGCTCATAAAACCAGATACTCAATACATCCTGGAACGGGGAAGATGTACAAGGATCTCAAGAAACATTTTTGGTGGCCGGGTATGAAAGCCGATGTTGCTAAATACGTAGGAGAATGTTTGACGTGTTCTAAGGTCAAAGCTGAGCATCAGAAACCATCAGGTCTACTTCAACAACCCAAAATCCCGGAATGGAAATGGGAAAACATTACCATGGATTTCATCACTAAATTGCCAAGGACTGCAAGTGGTTTTGATACTATTTGGGTAATAGTTGACCGTCTCACCAAATCAGCACACTTCTTGCCAATAAGAGAAGATGACAAGATGGAGAAGTTAGCACGACTGTATTTGAAGGAAGTCATCTCCAGACATGGAATACCAATCTCTATTATCTCTGATAGGGATGGCAGATTTATTTCAAGATTCTGGCAGACATTACAGCAAGCATTAGGAACTCGTCTAGACATGAGTACTGCCTATCATCCACAAACTGATGGGCAGAGCGAAAGGATGATACAAACGCTTGAAGACATGCTACGAGCATGTGTTATTGATTTCGGAAACAGTTGGGATCGACATCTACCGTTAGCAGAATTTTCCTACAACAACAGCTACCATTCAAGCATTGAGATGGCGCCGTTTGAAGCACTTTATGGTAGAAAGTGCAGGTCTCCGATTTGTTGGAGTGAAGTGGGGGATAGACAGATTACGGGTCCGGAGATTATACAAGAAACTACCGAGAAGATCATCCAAATTCAACAACGGTTGAAAACCGCCCAAAGTCGACAAAAGAGCTACGCTGACATTAAAAGAAAAGATATAGAATTTGAAATTGGAGAGATGGTCATGCTTAAAGTTGCACCTTGGAAAGGCGTTGTTCGATTTGGTAAACGAGGGAAATTAAATCCAAGGTATATTGGACCATTCAAGATTATTGATCGTGTCGGACCAGTAGCTTACCGACTAGAGTTACCTCAACAACTCGCGGCTGTACATAACACTTTCCACGTCTCGAATTTAAAGAAATGTTTTGCTAAAGAAGATCTCACTATTCCGTTAGATGAAATCCAAATCAACGAAAAACTTCAATTCATCGAAGAACCCGTCGAAATAATGGATCGTGAGGTTAAAAGACTTAAGCAAAACAAGATACCAATTGTTAAGGTTCGATGGAATGCTCGTAGAGGACCCGAGTTAACCTGGGAGCGTGAAGATCAGATGAAGAAGAAATACCCGCATCTATTTCCAGAAGATTCGTCAACACCTTCAACAGCTTAAAATTTCGGGACGAAATTTATTTAACGGGTAGGTACTGTAGTGACCCGAACTTTTCCATGTTTATATATATTAATTGAGATTGATATTTACATGATTAAATGTTTCCAACATGTTAAGCAATCAAACTTGTTAAGACTTGATTAATTGAAATATGTTTCATATAGACAATTGACCACCCAAGTTGATCGGTGATTCACGAACGTTAAAACTTGTAAAAACTATATGATGACATATATATGGATATATATATAGTTAACATGATACTATGATAAGAAAACATATCATAAAGTATATTAACAATGAACTACATATGTAAAAACAAGACTACTAACTTAATGATTTTTAAACGAGACATATATGTAACGATTATCGTTGTAAAGACATTTAATGTATATATATCATATTAAGAGATATTCATACATGATAATATCATGATAATATAATAATTTAAAATCTCATTTGATATTATAAACATTGGGTTAACAACATTTAACAAGATCGTTAACCTAAAGGTTTCAAAACAACACTTACATGTAACGACTAACGATGACTTAACGACTCAGTTAAAATGTATATACATGTAGTGTTTTAATATGTATTTATACACTTTTTAAAGACTTCAATACACTTATCAAAATACTTCTACTTAACAAAAAATGCTTACAATTACATCCTCGTTCAGTTTCATCAACAATTCTACTCGTATGCACCCGTATTCGTACTCGTACAATACACAGCTTTTAGATGTATGTACTATTGGTATATACACTCCAATGATCAGCTCTTAGCAGCCCATGTGAGTTACCTAACACATGTGGGAACCATCATTTGGCAACTAGCATGAAATATCTCATAAAATTACAAAAATATGAGTAATCATTCATGACTTATTTACATGAAAACAAAATTACATATCCTTTATATCTAATCCATACACCAACGACCAAAAACACCTACAAACACTTTCATTCTTCAATTTTCTTCATCTAATTGATCTCTCTCAAGTTCTATCTTCAAGTTCTAAGTGTTCTTCATAAATTCCAAAAGTTCTAGTTTCATAAAATCAAGAATACTTTCAAGTTTGCTAGCTCACTTCCAATCTTGTAAGGTGATCATCCAACCTCAAGAAATCTTTGTTTCTTACAGTAGGTTATCATTCTAATACAAGGTAATAATCATATTCAAACTTTGGTTCAATTTCTATAACTATAACAATCTTATTTCAAGTGATGATCTTTCTTGAACTTGTTTTCGTGTCATGATTCTGCTTCAAGAACTTCGAGCCATCCAAGGATCCATTGAAGCTAGATCCATTTTTCTCTTTTCCAGTAGGTTTATCCAAGGAAATTAAGGTAGTAATGATGTTCATAACATCATTCGATTCATACATATAAAGCTATCTTATTCGAAGGTTTAAACTTGTAATCACTAGAACATAGTTTAGTTAATTCTAAACTTGTTCGCAAACAAAAGTTAATCCTTCTAACTTGACTTTTAAAATCAACTAAACACATGTTCTATATCTATATGATATGCTAACTTAATGATTTAAAACCTGGAAACACGAAAAACACCGTAAAACCGGATTTACGCCGTCGTAGTAACACCGCTGGCTGTTTTGGGTTAGTTAATTAAAAACTATGATCAACTTTGATTTGAAAGTTGTTATTCTGAGAAAATGATTTTTATTATGAACATGAAACTATATCCAAAAATTATGATTAAACTCAAAGTGGAAGTATGTTTTCTAAAATGGTCATCTAGACGTCGTTCTTTCGACTGAAATGACTACCTTTACAAAAACGACTTGTAACTTATTTTTCCGACTATAAACCTATACTTTTCTGTTTAGATTCATAAAATATAGTTCAATATGAAACCATAGCAATTTGATTCACTCAAAACGGATTTAAAATGAAGAAGTTATGGGTAAAACAAGATTGGATAATTTTTCTCATTTTAGCTACGTGAAAATTGGTAACAAATCTATTCCAACCATAACTTAATCAACTTGTATTGTATATTATGTAATCTTGATATACCATAGACACGTATACAATGTTTCGACCTATCATGTCGACACATCTATATATATTTCGGAACAACCATAGACACTCTATATGTGAATGTTGGAGTTAGCTATACAGGGTTGAGGTTGATTCCAAAATATATATAGTTTGAGTTGTGATCAATACTGAGATACGTATACACTGGGTCGTGGATTGATTCAAGATAATATTTATCGATTTATTTCTGTACATCTAACTGTGGACAACTAGTTGTAGGTTACTAACGAGGACAGCTGACTTAATAAACTTAAAACATCAAAATATATTAAAAGTGTTGTAAATATATTTTGAACATACTTTGATATATGTGTATATATTGTTATAGGTTCGTGAATCAACCAGTGGCCAAGTCTTACTTCCCGACGAAGTAAAAATCTGTGAAAGTGAGTTATAGTCCCACTTTTAAAATCTAATATTTTTGGGATGAGAATACATGCAGGTTTTATAAATGATTTACAAAATAGACACAAGTACGTGAAACTACATTCTATGGTTGAATTATCAAAATCGAATATGCCCATTTTTATTAAGTCTGGTAATCTAAGAATTAGGGAACAGACACCCTAATTGACGCGAATCCTAAAGATAGATCTATTGGGCCTAACAAACCCCATCCAAAGTACCGGATGCTTTAGTACTTCGAAATTTATATCATATCCGAATGGTGTCCCGGAATGATGGGGATATTCTTATATATGCATCTTGTTAATGTCGGTTACCAGGTGTTCACCATATGAATGATTTTTATCTCTATGTATGGGATGTGTATTGAAATATGAAATCTTGTGGTCTATTGTTACGATTTGATATATATAGGTTAAACCTATAACTCACCAACATTTTTGTTGACGTTTAAAGCATGTTTATTCTCAGGTGAATATTAAGAGCTTCCGCTGTTGCATACTAAAATAAGAACAAGATTTGGAGTCCATATTTGTATGATATTGTGTAAAAACTGCATTCAAGAAACTGATTTCGATGTAACATATTTGTATTGTAAACTATTATGTAATGGTCGTGTGTAAACAGGATATTTTAGATTATCATTATTTGATAATCTACGTAAAGCTTTTTAAACCTTTATTTATGAAATAAAGGTTATGGTTTGTTTTAAAAATGAATGCAGTCTTTGAAAAACGTCTCATATAGAGGTCAAAACCTCGCAACGAAATCAATTAATATGGAACGTTTTTAATCAATAAGAACGGGACATTTCATTCGGCCCCACTCCGCGTTGGTGTCCAGTTCGATCACCCAAAACTTCTTCCATGATATCGGTCTCGTCTCTTCCCGGTTATTCTTTTAACAAAGCCTTCATTTTTGTCTACAAGGTTAAACAAATATTAATAATATATATATATATATATATATATATATATATATATATATATATATATATATATATATATATATATATATATATATATCATGTTACTTATATATATACCATTTACTTATACTTATATTTATATTTATAAGTAGTACACCAAATTTTACTTACGTAGTTCTGTTTGGTTTGAACTCCTTAGTCCACCCGGTTCCGTCCTTGGGTTTGTGCAAGAGCTTGTAATTTTTTATAGGACCGATTTCCGGACCGAGCTTTATCTTATTCTCGTTCTACAAACACACAAAAAAATAACTTAAATGTATATAAATCAAATAACATATTTTCTAACATTTGTCATTTATGTAAAACATTATCTGAACCGTGTATTTACTAGTATTGGTGTGGTTGAAGGTCTGGTGGGACGACGTCCGATAACCACGTTACCTATCGACCAGTCCTTTGTTTCTGAAACATCGGCAGCATCGAGCTCAGGTTCTGAAAGTTCGTCCACTAAATCGGATGCTCGTAGTCATCCTCGTCGTCGTTATTAGTGTGTTTCAATACCAGTAACTTTGTAGTCGTGTGCTTGAAGTGTGTTTAATTCAGTAAGTGTGTTTCATTTTAGTAAGTGTGTTTAATTTTAGTCGTGTGCTTGAAGGATATGTAGGACGACGTCTGATAAGTACTTTACCTATCGTTGAAGTGTGTTTAATTCGGTAACTTTGTATTATATTAATTTAATGTTTGTCGTTTGTTGTGTTTAATTCACAATCTTTATATAATAATCGATTTATCTACTTAAAATCCATTTTCATTAAAAAAATGACAACAACATAACAATTTCATTCAACATAACTAATAAAAACGATACAAATTAATAATACACAAATAAAAACGATACAAATAATACCCAAATAAAAACGATACAAATAAAAACGATACAAATACAAACGATACACAAATACAAACGATACAAATAATACCCAAGTTAACTAACTAACTTAACAGAAAGTTAAAAAAGTTTTTTCGTCTTCCAAAACTAAATAAAGAGAAATGCGATCAGAACGTCAACTCAGGGTTTCTTTTATACCGTTCCACTGATCGTCGGTACGGAGATATGTGGCGGACAATTCCGGAACACAGTCATCTTCATCAAACAAGACATCCGTGTGTTCGAACGAAACATTTTCTTTCAAAAAGGTTAAAAGCTCATCTAAACCAACGTCGCGAACGTCAATGTTTTTGAACGTAGCTTTTGAACCACGCGTATAATCGTAAAGTTTAATTTCATTACGGAATTCACTTCCGTAATACACTTCAATTGAGACAATCATCGGCAGAACGGTCACCATTTTAAGTTTGGAAGTATGATAATGGGGTTTAAGTGGATATATGGTGTTAGATATGTGTTGATGATGGAGTATAAGTAGGCAGATCGATTAATCGTCCCTAAAGCCTTTCCGGACGACAAATCGCCCGGGAATAAAAAACACGCGAAACTTTCCATTTTTTGGAGCTAATTTTCGCCAGTCAAAGGTGAACATAATTTCTTATTATCTTTCTGGACGACAGTGGATCGTTCGGGAAAATCCGGTCAACATTTCAGACAAAAGTGGAAAGAAAAAGGAGATTTTTTTGTCGAGTAGTGGCTTTTCGCGGACGACATTTGTCGTCCGAAAAAGTGTTGTCCGGAAAAATCATTTTTCTAGTAGTGAAATTGAATCAGTGTGGAATTATTAAAGTGTGCAACAAACTATTTATAGGTCAATAGTCTAATTAATGTGCGTGATTATGTATATTATTTATATTTATATGTATAGTTATATGGAGTATACGAATATGAATCCTGATTTGGTGGGAGTAATAAAACTAGATTATTTATTCTCTAGTGGAGAAAGTTTCTAGATAAAATTGGTTATGAACACTACAACAAAAAGGTCAAGTTTACACGCTTATTTATGGATGATATGCACACACTTCATAGCATGTAATTATATTAAGCTCACACTTGGGTATGGCGTGTGGAATTTGAGCGTAACAAAATTTTAAACAATCTACACGCTTCTGAACGTGAGTATTTGGACTACATTTCACACTTGTTTAAGTGTGAGTAATTGAGGCTACATCTTCACTCTTTTAAGTGTGGGTTTCAAAGCTACATCTACACACAAATAAGCGTGAGGAACAGAAATTAAATTAGTATTTGAAACTACAATTTCACGCTTTTAAGAGCGAGTAATTGAGGTGTATACATGTATACATATATTTATATATAGGTTCATATATGTGTATATGTATGTATATATCCACGCATGCACTCTGAAATTGAAATTGAATACATAAATTGCACCAAAATATGATTCTAGCAGTGAACTTTAGAAATCTAAAATCACATGCATCCATATATCTTTTACAAGAGATAAAACTCATAACCATCCAGTACACTTCTTATGATTGATACACTAAAATGCATAAAGAAGTACACCAACATATGTTTCTAGGAGCTTATAATGATTTACAATTAGTTCTTGAAAATCGCAGGCCACAACGCACTCATTCATTATTTTCTGCAAAAAAAATAAAAGAAAACAAATCAACCAAGAAAATATTAGCCTGTTAAGTTGAGAATACATTAGTTAACTCAAGGATCTATTTTTACAACTATAGTAGCAACAGTAGTGAGGGGCGTTACCGATTCCAAGCCGAAATTCAGAAGAAATGAACATCATATTCCCAGCTTGAAAAGGATACATGTCATGGTATTAGTGGTACTAAATCTATTGCATCATGAGATGAGTGAATTATTACAAATAATTCAGAACAGAAACCTCAGACAATCAATCTTGTAAAAACTATAAAGCAGATATGCATAATCTCACTGACATCAGGATGTCCATCTTTGTAATAACTATAAAGCAGAGATGCATAATCTCAACATATGTTTAAGCTAATTGCTTTTATTTACATGGTTGGCCACATAAAGATACCTGGTATGTTAACGTCTTGCTCAGTTCAGATTTTCAGTCAATGTAGAAGACATGAAGCTGAGGACCACCTGGGCTGCCATAACTAAAATGTCCAGCAGTCGAAGCTGAAAAAGTAATCAAACGATCCATTACTATCATCAGTTGGCTTTCAAAAGTAATCAAGTCAGTCGCAGATCTTTCAACTTAAAATCTGGAAGCATGTTAAACTGCACATGATCAAAACAAAACAAATGAAAAAATTAAAACAAACTCCATAATGTATCAACACCATGGAAATGTATCCAAAAGTAAATGTAAATATGTTTTATTTTACTTAAGATAGTTAGAATCACCTAAAGTAAATGTATTTTACTTAAGATAGTTGGAATCACGTAAAGTAAATGCATCAACTCCATTGGTAATGCTTTGAAAAGGCCCAAATGAACATGTTAAACTAGAGAGCAAGCATCACCAAGAAATGATTTGCACATGTTAAACTAGTTCCCCATCACCAACATAGGATTTTAAACCTTTAGAAACTCAATGGCAATTATCACCTTCTAAAAAGTATACAACTTCACAAGTTTTCTACTATTTTCTTAGACTTTCATCATCTTAGAATTTTTTTATCAATCAATAACCTTGAAGTCCACTTCTAATAGATCTAATACAACAACCAAATGTACGTTCTCATTCAGGCATTTTAACATACACCTAGAATGCGTTGAACTGATTCATCACTATTAAAGGATTTTCAGCTGAGAGAATCCCAAGGCCGTAATGCCTCAATAATATAATCAATTTTTGTGTGTGAGAAACTATGTATAACATAAGCTGATGCAAGTAAACTGAATTTTATGACTCATCAAGCCTAGTAGATGAGCAACAAACACTGTTTGAAGCAAGAGCAAAGGAAAAGCTGTAGCTTAGGGTTCACAATTGAGTGCATAATCACTCACATTAAGTTCTCTACAAAAGCCTTTATCATGTTAAAATATTGAATTCTTAAACTTATACGAAGTAAAAACATATACATATACATAGCATATAAATCATTAATTATCGAAAAAGTGCTGAGAAGTGTACAACCTTCAGGAGCCAAGTCTGAAAACATGCGACTGATTACATCGGTTTCAAAAGGTCATAAATTTCAAACGATTATAAGACATGATTCAACACACGAAGTCCTAAACAAATGAATAAAGGTCCATAAATTAACAGAAATGAATGATGATTACTAGTAAATTGACATAAAATTAGCTAGGTTTATAATCTAAACTCATCAAATTGATTGATTTACCTAATAGAAGATGATAATACTGCAGTAGTTTTTAATCGAATGTCAGTGAGCGAATGATGATGAAGGATTAGAAAGTTAGGGCTCCAATTAGAGAGAACTTAAATTGTGGATGAAGGAGAGAACCTGTAAATGATTAAAACTGCAAACGAGAGAGCTTGATTACCGCGATTCGAACTTTTTTAACACTGTCGTTGATGTTAGGGTTGAGAAACTATAAACGAATAATATATGAAGAAAAAGAACTCGCTAATAGGAACAGAAATTCGATAATTGAAATGTGGATTTTAGTTCTGTACCATCTTTTCAATAGGAAACTGAAAGTTTTAAGCTCAGTCACTATTTATTTGTTCAAAGGCTGTGAAGTTCTATCATTTTATATTCTCAAACTCTTTGCAATTTGTACACTTATTTTCTTTTAATTTATATATATATATATATAATATATATATATATATATATATATATATATATATATATATATATATATATTTAATTTTTCCGTTTATCACAACGACCAAAAGAGTGATTTTTTAAAAAATATTCTTCACGCTTATCATTGTGAGCTAAATTTTATAATTTTCACGCTTTAAATTGCAAATTCCAATTTTATTTATTTTATCACATTTATACATATGAAGTTTTCCAATACAATTATAAATGAACTTTTTTCTCAGTTAGTCCCTCTATTATACCCCAAATCGCTACTTTGGTCTCTCGGTTTTTAATTTGACAATCAGCGTCCCTTAATTATTTTAATTTTGCAATTCAGGTCCCTCTGTCAAGTTTCTGTTAAAAAGGTTCGTTAACCCTTGTCATGTGCAATTCATGTGAGGGTAAAATCGTCTTTTTACTCTTTTCTTCACTAAAAACAAGGGACCACCGGCGCAAAAAATCTTATATTTATTTTTCAAACATTTCGAACCACGTTATGTAGCGTGAAGTCGCAACAAATTTTGACACGTTTCTTACATGTCATTCAGGTCTCATATGTCAAGAGGTTAAAGTTCCAAATCACCAATCTCTATATCTTGATTACTTTTCACATTCCACATTACCAAATTTATAGTATGGATCTTATTACATCTAAATGGGCAATAAATGTGAGTAAATTGACCCAACTTGTATCCACACCTTTTGAATTCGAGCCTATTACCCTACCTGGATATTTTGCCACCTTACACCGTGTTGCAATATCATTAGTCTCGGAATTGCATTTTGTACGTCCTTTTTGGACTAAAGGAGATAATTGTGGCCTTTTAATTTCGTTCCAACTCTTAACATTTTCAATGGCCAAGTGCCCATCTGACTTATCTACTTATGTAGGCAATTTGCTTCATTTTTTTTATTAGCTTTGCCTATTTGCTTTTATAAAATTAAATCCCTTCTCAAAAATATTTCTTGTTCTTTCTAGTTTTTATAATACTTTGCTCTTATACAACTGTCCGCTTTCAAAAATTTACTAGTATTTAGTGTTCTTGCTTGTATTTAGTAGCGCTTAACATGACAAAAGACCTTCAGTTAAGCTTATTGGCTTGTTGTGGAGTTCTCTTTCTACTTTTCACAAATATAAGTTTACAGGTGTCTCATAACACGAGATGTTTCAAATTAGAACAAATAGTTGTTATAATATGTGTTTAACTTGAAACACATAAACACACTGGTGTCTCATATCCATTGGTTCTAGTAACAGATCGTTGAAAAGGAGTCCTGAAACGTTTTCTGGACTTGAAATGAACAAATCACGATGTGTTTAACTTAAGATAGTTTGGTCACTTGATCAGCTGTAGAAACTTTGGACATCAATTACTTGAAGACGAACGAACATCAATTACTTGAAGACGAACGAACATCAATTACTTGAAGACGAATGAACATCAAACCTTGTGGCTTTGTATCCTGTCACCGATCCAAAACACTAAACTACTGAATATAAAATGCCCTTTTTTGTACTCCTTTTTTTTTGTTACAAATTTATAAATTAAAAAAATAAAAATAAGTTTTTTGCGCCGGTGGTCCCTTGTTTTTAGTGAATAAAAGAGTAAAAAGACGATTACACCCTCACATACATTGCACATGACAAGGGTCAACGGACCTTTTTAAAAGAAATTTGACGGAGGGACTCGAATTGTAAAATTAAAATAATTAAGAGACGCTGATTGCCAAATTAAAAACCGAGGGATCAAAGTAGCGATTTGGTGTATAATAGAGGGACCAATTGAGAAAAAAGTCTTATAAATGTGAATATTTTAAATGACTTTCTAACTTTTCACACTTTTACATGTCTAAATCTTTTACACATTTATCAATGTGAACTTTTGTAAAATTATTTTCACGCTCCTACAAAAGTGTGAGTAAAAAAGTGTGGTTATCTTGCAATTTGGCTGTAGTGGAAATAAAGACTTATTGCGTGTATGACTGTATCCAAATGATCTTTTAGCATAGTTAATATTAGCCGAAGATATGTACATAAGTCATCGATTTGGCATATTACTTATTTTCGTAAATGATAGAGTGTATCATTTATAGTTGGTATGTGTATCATGATAGAGTGTATCATAAATATTAGCCGAAGATATGTAGATATCTTTGGCTAATAGTTAAGGAATAAAGCTAAAAAGGACAAATTAACTTCGTATGACCGTTCATTTCTAATTTGTCAAAAAGCAAGAAAGACACCTATGACGTATCTATGTAGTCGGTAATTTTATGGGTCCATTATGGAGTATATATTTTGTGACGACCCGGGAATTTCCGACTAAATTTAAACTTAATCTTTATATGATTTCGATACGATAAGCAAAGTCTGTAATGTTGAATCACAAAAATTTTGAATTATTTTATATATTCATTTGACTTTCGACCATTCCCGACGATTCACGAACAATTATTTGTAAATAACTAAATGTTTATAAATGTGTAAATGTAAATGTGTATATGTATATGTGTATATGTAAACAAAAGTACATATAATAATTTGAATTAGTAATATATCAATTAATCATTTGAATTAAATAGATAGTGTAATGTACAAAATAAATAAGATGTTATTAAATAAATATATAAATGTATAACTATGAAAATGGATTTATATATATATATATATATATATATATATATATATATATATATATATATATATATATATATATATATATATATATATATATAAATAGATATATTAATATCATTAATTATATTGTTATTATTGCTAGTACACTTATTATAAATTAATAACATCATCAGATTTTTTTATTAAATAGATTTATTAATTAATTGTATTTACTATAAAAATTATAAAAAGGAATCAAACAAAAATCATACCATCTGTTTCATTCAACTGTATTAAACTCCTAAAATCTGTCTCTGATTTGATTCCATTGTCCATACAGTCCAAGAATCTGTTTAACGTCCTAATCTGCTATTCATTTTTTTTTATTTTTTTCTCTTGTCTTCCTTCCTGAGTAATTATCCAGTCGACATTCTCCATGGACTATAAAACAATCGAATTTTTCAGTGTATTGTCTAACTCTCTAAGTCTTTCATCACCAATATCATTTATCAAGTTAACTAACCTGAATTTTCGAAATTAAAGTGAAAAATAAGAAGAACACAGGTACTAGTTCTGTTCTTGTATCTTTTTATCAATTCCTCGAATTCGAACTCTATTTTAAAATGTAACAATTCAGTTTTATTAGTAATCACTCCCTAAAACTATCTGCAAAACCTCGAATTTCAATTGTTAATATCAACTTCAAATTTTGCAGTCAAAGGTATTTTCCAAAAAGTCAAAAATTTGTGTTCATCCCCAAATTTGATTTCGTTTTAAGGTTTCTGTTAAAATTGATAATTTATAAAGATCATATGAATGAATTCAAACCTAAGTCATGTTATAATCAAGGCCTGAAAATTCCTCAAATCCATAATCAATAATTTTTTTTTAAAAAACCTCGAAGAACAGTCAGCGAAGCTGCTACTGCTCTTTTGATTTTTTTGATTTTTTTTGTTTTAATTAACTCGATCGATCTCTTATTGTTCCTGTTTCATTTACAACTCTAAATTCAAATCAAATTCGTTTTCATGATCAGTCTGGTCGATTTGTTTTTAAGAAGAAGAAAAAATAGGAAACAGAAAAGAATATCGTTTATAATTAATTGAATCTGATATCTAACAGATAAACAAACCAACTCAGTTGGTTAAGCGTGTTTACGGGTTAAGGAGTGGTCGCGGGTTCGAGTTCAAGCATGGACTGTTATTTTTTTGGGACTCATTTTATTAAAGGTAGTCTCTAATTTTATAATTATAATTATTATTATTATTATTATTATTATTATTATTATTATTATTATTATTATTATTATTATTATTATTATTATTATTGTTATTGTTATTGTTATTGTTATTGTTATTATTATTATTATTGTATTTAGGATTATTATTATGTTAATGAATAAGTTAGAATAATTATTAGATAAAATTATGATTATACATATATATGTATACATATACATAGATTATTAATATAAATATGTTTATAAAGATGAGTAAACTTATAATTAAGTGTTGATGCAAAGATGAAATATTGTTATCATTAATATCATTAACTTATTATTATTACTATTATCATTAATATTATTACTATTATTATTATTATAAATTATTGATTACAAAAGACAATGAATAAAACTAAAGTAAATATATGTAAATGCTAGTAATTGTAATATTAGAAATTTTGAAGAAATTAGGATTATGAGAACGATATGTATGATATTAATAGAGAAAATCATCAGTATTGACAATAAATGATATTAGGATAAGTATGAAATTTATTTATGTTCATGGATTATATATGTACGTATAACACAGCTTTGAAACTTTAGTATAAGTATTATTACTAATATTATCATAAGTATCATTTCATAATTATTAGGAATATTATTATTATCAACAAAAATATTATTGATATTATCATTATTAATATTAGTATGATTATCATTAATAGTATTGTTATTATTAAAAACTATTATCATTATTATTCTTTTTACAAACATTTTTATTTTGTTATCATTAAAACTATTAATATTATTATTATCCAGTACTATTTATATCATTATTATCAAGCTGATATTATTTATGAAAATAAAAGTTTTTAAATGACGTTGTTAAGGTTATAAGTATTAAAATAAAGGGTGTAGATATAAAATTTATATTTAAATTACATAACTTAACTATATTAATAATTATATACATTTATATAATATGAAAATATATAAATAATTAATAAAACTTATGAATTATTAAATATATCAAGTACATCACTAATAATAATATACAAACTTATTCGATTACAAATATGTGTATTAATAAATATACAAACAATATAGGTTCGTGGATCCGAGGCCAACCCTGCATTGTTCAGTTGTTCAATATAGTCATATGTATTTTTACTACAAAATACATTATGGTGAGTTTCATTTGCTCCATTTTTAAATGCTTTTGCAATATATATTTTTGGGACTGAGAATACATGCGCTGCTTTTATAAATGATTTACAAAATAGATACAAGTACGTGAAACTACATTCTATGGTTGAATTATCGAAATCGAATATGCCCCTTTTTATTAAGTCTGGTAATCTAAGAATTAGGGAACAGACACCCTAATTGACGCGAATCCTAAAGATAGATCTATCGGGCCCAACAAGCCCCATCCAAAGTACCGGATGCTTTAGTAATTCAAAATTTATATCATGTCCGATGGAGGATCCCGGAATGATGGGGATATTCTTATATGCATCTTGCGAATGTCGGTTACCAGGTGTTCAATCCATATGAATAATATTTTTGTCTCTATGCATGGGACGTATGTTTATGAGAAATGGAAATATGAAATCTTGTGGTCTATTAAAATGATGGAAATGATTATTTATGTTAAACTAATGAACTCACCAACCTTTTGGTTGACACTTTTAAGCATATTTATTCTCAGGTATGAAAGAAATCTTCCGCTGTGCATTTGCTCATCTTAGAGAGATTACTTGGAGTCATTCATGACATATTTCAAAATACGTTGCATTCAAGTCGTTGAGTTCATCAAGATTATTATTAAGTCAATTAAAGTTAGATATATTATGAAATGGTATGCATGCCGTCAACTTTCGATGTAATGAAAGATTGTCTTTTCAAAAACGAATGCAATGTTTGTAAAATGTATCATATAGAGGTCAAGTACCTCGCGATGTAATCAACTGTTGTGAATCATTTATAATCGATATGGACTTTGTCCGGATGAATTAGGACGGGTCTTCACATATTTCTTATAAATCCACCGTTCATTTCTATATTTTGGGTACACTTAATCTAGTTTTTAGTGGTAAAAGGTTACATGATTCTTTTAGCGGATGTGAGTATACCTATTTGTGATGTGAGGCATTCCTGATTCTTTTAGCATTTGTGACTATTGAGGGCATACTTGTGATGATGTCTTTATTTAAAAATCATCAGTGATATCACGTTTGATCTTTTAGGGAATGTATTTCAAAATTAAGCCTAATATATAACATCGTAATAAAGATATCAAAAAACATGTATATGAGATCACCAAGATATATGTTAGCTCAATTTGGATCACTATTCACTAGTGTAATGTTTGTGTTAGTAATCATCGAAAGATTCATACCATCTGCCACTCGTAACTTGTTTCGCAAATACACTCGTTAACTTGTAACTCCTTTCTACCCATACATTCAAATCAAATTCAACGAGTTCACTGGCTGGTGATCGTTTTAGGCATAACGAAGCTTACACAGCTATAGAAACCTACTTGAGCTGAGCTCAACGAGGTCCATGAAAGCCCAACATCTAAAAGGCATCATCATAAAGAACAATTCTAAAATCGTTTCGTTATCAATGGATGGTTACGAAGAAGTTGACGATGAATTTAACGGTGTTAAAGTATATTGGACGTCTGGGAAGTACCCAGTACACTACTACAAAAATGATAAAAGGAACCCCATTAGAAACCTCTTTTTAGAGGAGCCAAAGAAAAGAGGTTTCAAAAGTTCAAAGGAACCGGTTTTGTAGTTCAAAAAAGAAACCGGTCTCTTTTATTTAAGTTTAGAAACCTCTTTTTTAATAGAAACCGGTTCTAAACTTTTGGAACCTCTACTTAAAAAGAGGTCTCTTTTTTATAAATTTAGGAACCTTTTTCTTTTTAAAACCTGTTCCAAACTTTTAAAACATCTTATTTGTAAAAAATTGAATCCATTTACATTTGTGCTCTTTTTAAATTGCCAAATAAAATATCACAACTGGAAAACGAAAAGTACTTTTTATACAGCTGGATCGACCATAATTCCATCTCCCTCTTAATTACTCTCGTAGACATTAAAAACCCCTAGAACCAAATCGTTCAATCGTTTACCTCTCTATCTAGGCATCTACCCTCTGTATCTCCATCTAACTCGCACAAAACTCCTCCATCTCCCGATCCATCTCCCTCTGCATGTCCATCTTACATCTACCTCTCCATCTTCACTAGCGCCATCACCTACTTCCGTCACTTCATCTCCGTGTTTCAATTAAAGCAGCAATTTTGGTAGATTACAACTGTAACACAAAAATCCAAGCACACATGGTAATTTTTTTTTCTCTTTGTTAAAATTATTGTTAGGGTTTGTAAAATTTAGTGTTAGAGTTAGTTAAAATCAGTAGCTAGTGTTTGGTTTTGTTAAAAATTGATGTTATTGTTAGCGATTGTTTTGGTTATTCTCAAATTTTGTGTTTCTAGATAAAAAGGAAAGTAGACTTTATGAAATGAAAAGCAATTTGTGATAGTCCTGATGGATTTGTTAAGGATATGATGAACTTGACTTGGATTCTCATCATGTTTGTTTGTAAAATTTATGATGTGTTTCCATTTCATCAAGTTTCTGACTTATGAGTGTTCATTACAGCATGTCTTAAGGTGGCCCGATTACGAAACCGAAATGCATAAACTGAAACTATTAGTTCTAATCAGTATCAGACTATCATCAAGTTTTGAAGAGCGTATACCATCAAAAGAAGTTGGGGGAGTGAATGATAATGATTATCAGGTATGGAAACGATTCTGAAAGTAGATGTTGTTAATAATATATGTTACCAGCAGTTTTAGATGAACAATTTTGTTTGATATCATGTATTACAAATACGAACTAAGCACGTAATTATCTAGTTGTTCATTAATATTATTATTTTGAAGTCCACGCAAATGTGATGATAATTTGATTAAGTTGTATTAAGCTGTTTAAACTAATTGGTGAGTAACTATGTAAACATATGTGTGTAATAAAACATGTGCACAGGGAAATTGTGTTTGAAACTAGAGATGGTGTCCAGACAATTATGGACACGTTCCATAGCTTACTACCTAGCAACTGGGTTGAGTCACCTATAATTGATTGCCGGGCTACATTGCTAAATCTGGAGGAAAGGTTAAGGGATAGAGATTCAATCAGGAGAGTGTTTTTTCATAGTGGAATACTGGTTAGTAATAGTTAAAAAATTTCTGTTATGCCGGTAAGGATGCAAACTGAATGTGTTGTTATATTTGGTTTTTCAGAAGGATGGCATGATAAATGGAGATATGTCAGACATTGACTGTTATAATCTGTTTGTGACTAATATCGAAAAAGTTGTGTGTGGAGACAGACAATATAGGGCAGTATCAAACATCGATTTGGTATGTTGATCACTTGTTTCTATTTATGTTTTTAAATTATGTTCATAATATAAATATAAATATATGTTTATGTATAGCTCGAATACTATTTATATATATTATTAAACTTTACAATTATTTTGGTTTTCACAGGTGTTTTTCCCGGTTATACAAGATAGACATTTCTATCTGATTTGTTTCGATTTGAAGGTAGGAAAAGTGGAACTACTAGACAATATGATAGATAGGCTTCCATTCGAAGAAAAATACAACGATTACCTGTATAAGCTGGTTAGTGTTTACGTTTGTTCATTCAGGTTTTTAAAATTCTTTTGGTTTTAGAATTGTTAAAGTAATCGATTATTCTACTCATAAGCCTGGTGTGTGGATTTGTTCATGTGTTCAAATGGGACAATAATATCTTCTGCTAACATGTTAATATTTGGCTGGGTTCCCTATAAACACTTCTTTATCTCCAATGTAAACTGGTGTAGTAAATTATTATTATCACTGACATGCACCTTCTTCACAAATATGATGTATTATTTATGGCAAAATGTTCTATGATGCTTTATGTATATTCACATTTTAACCGTTGTAGTAATGGTTCTAACATGTTCTATTATGTTCTTTTTATAGATACCTTGGATGATTATACAACCGTTTAGCGCGACCGAGTTGGAAAATATCGTTAGTACGTGGATCTCCGAATACTTGTCAAAGCCTTGATTAGTTAAATTTTTAGTGGTACTTAGTTTTTTTACTTATGATTGTTGAACAGATTGGTTGATGTTTCTACATAACTAAGACTTGTGATGTTATTTTGGTTGATGTTTTACCAAAACTAAGACTTGTGTACCTTTTGCTCTTGGTATGTAGTATTGTTTGCAAGTTATTGTGGTTTTAGATCATAACTATAGAATTATCTAATATATTTTGAAGAATTTTGTATGTTTATGAAGGAAGCTTGAATACTAATTTTTTAGTGGTTTGTTTAAAATATTGAATAGCAGGTTTTATTTAATTAGGTTTTGTTAATGTTATTGGGTTTTAAAATAATGGAATCACGTTTCTGAATTTAAAATACATATATATGGTTTTAAAACCGGTTTTTTTAGTAAAGAGAGGTTCCAATTATATAGATTCGGAACCTGTTTTTTTATTTAAAAGGGGTTCCTTATGTTAAGAAAGAAACCTCTTAAACATAAAAGAGGTTTCTTTGATACAGAAAAGAAACCGGTTTTCTATAAAAAAGAGGTTTCTTTTCTCCACCAAAGGAAGCGGTTGTTAAACCGGTTCCACACTTTTGGAACCCCCACCTAAAGGAACCTCTTGTAAAACCGGTTCCTAAAGGTCAAAAAAGAGGTTCCTTTGCTTATTTTTTGTAGTAGTGGTAACAACTCAATCTAGTTTGTTAAATCGATATCCCGATGAAAAGAGGTTTTATCGACTTGGTTTTCATAAACGATATAGAGATCTCGTTATCAGAGATATTATTTAAAGCACGAGATAAAAACGGGGAGAAGTATAACGCGAAAAAATAGGTTGAGAAAGCTTTATACTAACAATGGTTCTAATTGGACTAGCGTTACGTTTGAGCATACAGCTACGTTTCAAACGCTAGCAATGGATTCCGAGAAGAAGCAAGAGATAATCGACGATTTGACTACATTTAGTAAATCGGAAAAGTTTTATACCTGAATAGGAAGGGCTTGGAAACGCGGGTATCTTCACATGGGGGAACAGGAAAGTCAACCATGATTGCGGGCATGGCTAAGTTTTTAGGTTATATTATTTAGGACGTTGAGTTAACTGCAGTGAGTGAAAACACCGAGCTAAGAAAGTCGATTATAGTGATTGAAGACATGTATTGCTCGATTGATCTCACGAGTCAAAGAGACAAAAGAACGAACATGAAGTGGAAGAGATCGATTCAAACACGAAAAGTGACAAGAAAACGAGATCGAGTGATAAAAGTGTTATGATAAGTAGAGTGACGTTATCAGGGATTTTGAATTTTATCAATGGGCTTTGTTTTTGATTTCCTGCGTTTCAAATAGTCATTAGCCTTGTGTACTATGATTTACTCTTGCGCATTTATAGCACACATGAAAAACTTATGAAATCATGTAATCTACTAACTGTACTATGACTTCCTTCATATATCATGTACTATTTTTTAATCAGTGGTCTTTGAGTATTGTAAATCTTGTGAAGTGGGTTTCCTGAATTCAAGGAACAAATGGTAATTGTAAATCTTGTGAAATGAGTTCTAACAGTAATACCGTATGGGGCAATATATAGCCTACAATCTTGTTACTGGAAATGAGTTCTAACAGTAAGACATGCAACTCGTTTTTGTTTTCATGGATTTAGAATCTTGCTATTTGAATAAGGAAATGAATGATTGTATTATTAATTTCTATGTTGGATGCATTAGGAAAAGTAGAGTTTATGACCCCCATTGTCTTATAGCCTTCAAATACACTTTGTTCACATTTGCCTATACATTTATCCTCGTCAATCGATTTCTAGCAACAAACCATGGCCACAAGTTAAAACTTTTTCCAGGCTAAATTCCTGTGAAACATTGTACCAAGATAACATGCTATTTAGTAAGATAAATCAACTAATTTGGTTAAATCTAGTAATAAATGTAACAAATGAACCTTGAAGTTTATGGAGATGAGAGTATTAGTGCATTTAATTAAACTGTGGCTGCTGACAAGAATCTATGAAATCGATCTATTTTTGCCCGCCTATGGGATATTGATGTTGATTTGTCTCCCAAAAGTTTTTTTCTTCCTTTTCTTGTCACGTGTAAGTTAGTCTCTGTACCTAGAACATAAGATACCTGCTAGTATATTCGAATAATTAGGTACCAGATAAACTTACCAACGTAAGCAAAAAACAAATTACCAGTTTTTTTAGTTCAAAGTGCTGATAAAAGTTTAACTTTTTTCACCTGTGAAATGTGATGTAAAGAATGAGATCGTGGCCAAACAATTACTAACAAAGAATGCAACAGAAGATGGCAAAAATAGCCCGCGGCTTGTTTATTACTGATAACAAAGTTTTTAACAAAATAAAAGATACGTACAATGGCTTCACAATGCCTTATTTAAACACACCACAACATAAAGGATAAACTCTAAAATTTAAAAGATTCAAATTAGCTACTCTTTAGCAGCAAGCTGCCTATTCCTTCTGATTTATTCCACGCCATGTGCAGGCCCAAACATTGACTCTCCAAAATAGTCCAGCAGCCCAGTTGGTTTTTGTTGTTCCTTCTGTGATAAAACTGAGCCCACTTATTTCCTCCATCTCCATCATCGATCAATGATTCTGCATCAAAATGGTCCTCGATTCGAATTCGACCCTCCGTACTAATTGACTTGTGGTTAATATTGTTTAAAAAGTCTTCCGTACTTTTACACGTTGAACTCACGGGCTCCAATAACATATCTAGCTCAAACCTAGTATCAATATGTAAAGTTACTACCTTTAATGTATAATTATAATTCTAATTCTATACTAACATAAATCATGAGAATTGGTCTCTTTTTTATAATGGGAAACAGATCAGTATATAACATACCGATCGTCCTCACATCTGAAAAGGCTTTCTTCATATTGATTCCTACGCATGTGTGTTTAAACGAATAATCTTCGCTACCGGAAGTTACGGAAACCCAATCACCGTTAGGTACTTGAGACCAGAGCAACGATCTGTGGCTTATTGATGGTCTTGGATACTAAAAAAAAAAATATCAAATACACTCTTTCAGGTACAATATATAAATTCTCTAAACTCAAAGAGAGTAGAGGTGGCAATTTCAACTCAGCTTATAAATGGGTCAGCTCTCGTTATGCTTCTATCTCTAAAAAAATAAAAATAATAATAATAATAATAATAATAAATAAATAAATAAAATAGAAATGAGTTCAAACATAAGTCATCCAAAGTTGCAAAATCCACTATTCGGCAAGTATTTGGTCGTGACTTTTAAGGGAGTACTCTGCAAATTGGGGAGTACTCGGATATTGACTAAGATTGACGAATTTTGACTGATATTGAACGAATTTTGACTGATTAGTAATCCCAAGTTTTGACCGATTTTCTAAGTAATCCCAAGTTTGACCAAGTACTCGCTAACCCATTTGAATCATAAATATTGCCTATCACCTCTAAAAACTAGTGAAATGATAATCAACAAACACCACAAGTTAATTAAAGATTAAAACTTTTCTTAAAATAAAGCAATTAAGAACTAGTGAAATGATACAAAAGAGTGTTAAAAACTTAAAAATCACCTTTTATGGCATCTTTATCATCATTTGGAGCTTCAACTTTGAAATTTTGATTACAATTTCTTTTGTTCCTGCTCTCTTTTTTCCTCTTCAACTTTGTTTAATCATCATCCTCCATTTCGAGACCGTTAACGCGCGACGTTCGTTCTCCAACGGGATGAATAACCCTATCTCGTGTCCCTTGCTGATAATAGCATTGATATTGCTCTAATTATACATGTTTTATCTCGCAATATCTCCCTCATTTCATTCGCTTTTGAGGATCATCGGGCCCGAAAATTGTTTTTCTGCACTAAAGTGTCGGTTCAAGGCTAGAAGCCTGATTTAGTGCAAAATTTACCAAGTCTTAATCAAAAGTTGCAAAGAAAATGACAAGTGCAGAAATCAGCTCCAAAAGCGCCGCTCCTCATCAAAGAGCACCGCTCCTCATGGTAAAAAGCGCCGCACCTCAGACAGAAGCGACGCTTTTATGCACGTTTTGGCACCAATTTTCAACAGTAGCCAGAAGCGTCGTTCCTTATAGCTAAAAGCACCGCTCTTACAAGAAAAGAGCCGCACTTAATCACAAAAGCGGCGCTCCTGAAGTTAAGCCAAAAGCGCCTCCTGAGTCAAAAGCGGCGCTCCCGACGCTGTTCAGCCCAGAATTTTCAGCACTATAAAAGGAAAGAGAGGAGGTCATTATCAAGAGAGCTGCAGTTTTTAGTCCAATTTTCACACACAAAACCCTAATTTCATCATCCATTAGAGTTTGAAGGTGAATTGAAGGAATAAAGCTCAAGTTCTATCATAGTGTAGCTCTAGATCTTCAACACTTTGTCATTTTAGGTTGTAATCTCCATTTTTCTTTATCTAGTTTTGAATCAAATACTTGTAATAACTCAAGATGATGTTTATTTGTGTTTATATGCTTATGATTAGTGTAATCGCAGTCATGCTTGGCTAATTTGTTTGTGTTTACTTATATATGAATCTCTAATGCAAAGGATTTGCCCTAAATCAATTGAATAAAGTTGTTTTGAATGAAATACATGAGCAAGTGTTATTGTGGTAGCAATGAGGTCCATTGCTATGATTTGATTTAGGTTTTACTTTGATTACATAGATTGAGTAGCTCTCTTAGTGATTTGAGAAGTGAATCAATTTGTGCTTTAACACCTTAAGTGATCTAGACAGAGAGAATAAGGATTTCAAGTGATTGTGTTCTTAGTTTAAGTTGGTTTTCAATTGACCTTTGTTCAACATAGTGGTGTTTGATTATCTTAAGTGATTTTGATAGTTGAAGGGTTTTAAGTGATTTTAACCCAAGCATAATCTCAATAACCACTTATACTTAACTTGATCTTAGGATACAATGCTTATGTGAGTTTGCAAAAGTATAATTTGATTAAGGTTTGGTAGTAATGCAAAACAACTAATAGTTTAAACAACTAATGCGATATCAATTTGGGTAAAATAGGGCAATCCAAGCATAGAGAGGATTAGGTAAGTGAACACTCTTTGTTAATTGATTTAGATCTCAATATTTAGTTACTTGTTACTAGTTATAATTGCTAATTTTAAGTTTATTTATTTGAGTAAGTTTAGTTTATAGTTAAAATCAATCATAACGCCCCCCCCCCCCACACACACACACACAAATAAAACAAATCCTAGGACAATTAATAGTTTCAATTATTCAACTTACACAGCTCTCTTGGGACGAACTTGTAACGAATACTTACATTAAAGTGCTATAATAACCGGATTTTAAGTGCTCGATAGTTGTGCGTGCTTATTTGTAATATTTGAATCTTGTATAAATTATGAGGGTAAATGGTGTATTGTTCCACATGCATCACACTTTCTTGGTGCCGCTGCCGGGGAGCGGTGTGCTAAGTTGAGAATTTGGTTTAAACTTATAGTTATTCGATCCTTTTGTAAGGATTCGTCCTTACAAAAGTTACTTTTATTGTTTTTATATATTATTGTATTGCAAAACCGTTTGTGTTTGTGTTGTTATTGAAGGTTAGGTACTTTGTTGTATGAAAATGAGATCTCATAAGGTTCAAGAGTTCACACATCCATTTTCCGACCCGAAAAAACACGTGCACGGGGTTTATAATCGTAGAAGAAGGGATTTAAGAAAGTGTTTTGAGGTTTTGCCATTTTGTTTGATAGATATGGACGGAGGAGGAGAAAATAATCTAATTGATCATGGTTTACCGGTTAATGAAGAAAAAGAAAACGATCCAAATGACACTCCAATGTAGAATGTTAGGTTGGTGGCACAAACGGTTGTGCCTCCGGCTATCACAGAACCACCAATTGGAGTCGATAATTGGAAGATAGAGGGTAACTTTTTCACAATGATCAAAGATATGTTCTTCCATGGGTTGTAGAAGAAAATCCTTTCGAACACATTCAAAACTTTAACGATATTTGTGATATCTACAAAACCAAAGATGTCCCCAATGACGCTTTTAAATTAAGGGCATTCCCCTTTACATTTCAAGGGGAAGCGAAGGTTTGGTTAAGGAATTTGCCATTCGATTCTATTAGGACTTTTCAAGATTTAACCGAGGCATTTATCAATCACTTCTTCCCACCATCAAAGGTGGAACGACTTAGAATGGAAATCAATGGATTCACCCAATGGGGTGATAAGTCTTTGTATGATGCGTGGGTACGTTTCAAGAAGATGCTAAGAGCTTGCCCACCACACGGTTTGACTAAGAAGGAGTATATCAACATGTTCTAACAGGGTACTAATGCTTTGACTAGACAATATCTTGATTCTTCGTCGGGTGGAGTGTTTATGTATAAATCACCTAATGCGGCCGAAACATTGTTAGAAGACATCTCGGTGAATACTTATGAATGGGCACCTTCACCACGAGATTTGACATGGAAAAGTGTAGCTCAAGTGGAGAGTGATGATGGGCAAATTACCTTAGCAAGCTTGATCAATCAATTTCAAATGTATGGGAAAGGGTTGAAAAAGCTACAACAATCGATAGTCGCAATGCAAGTTGGTTGTCAAAGGTGTGAAGGACCACATCTCACTAAGAATTGTCCCCAAATCAATCAATGTAACCACATTGACTTGGATGAAATTCCCATGAATTTAGATGCTCATGTAAATTACGTGGGTAATAAAAACTATCAAAGGGGAGGGACTTCAAACCAAGGCAACAATTCTTATCAATCGAACCAAAGCTATTACAACCCAAACCAAAAGCAAGTGTCATTCAACAATCAAACCAATGCACCACCCGGATTCACAAACCAAAACCGCAACCAAGGATACAACTCCAACTACAACCAAAACTGAGGCAACAACTTTCAATCCCAAAACCAAAAACCTTACAATAATCAATCTTACAACATCCAACCCAACCCAAATTACCAAGGAAATCAAGGTTATCAAAACCAAAGTTACAGTCAACCACAAAATAACCAAGGTTACGTTCAACAAAACGAATAATATCAACCAAACAACCAACCTTCCCAACCTTCTAAAAGTCTAGAAGAGATGATGCAAAATTATATGAAGAAGGTGGAAACAACCGAAGCATTATTAACAAAGGAAAACGAGTTCTTGAAGCAACAAATACGACACCAACAAGCCTCATTTCAAAACCTTGAGAGCACCGTTGGGAGACTTTCAAGCCAAGTTAACGAGAGACCTCAAGGCACCTTACCATCCAACACCCAAGTTAACCCAAACAACAACTACAATAACAACCGGAGCAACCAACAACCTCAACAACACCAACAAAACCAAAACCACAACAACACGAGAGTTATCCCTATCGAGAGCAACACTACCAATCAAAAAAACAACTAAGCAAGCTCATCAAATCCTAATAACAATTATGCTCAAGTGAATTCGATTGCTTCAATTGAAGAGGAGGATCAAATCGAATTTCCTCATATTTTTGCATTCGATGTTGAAGAAGGAAAGCTTAATTTGGATGAAGCATTGGGAATGGATACAATTAATCTTGGAGTGTTCAAGTTCTCGGATGATTCGGAAGTGGTGGCATTTTTTGTGACGACCCATAAATTTTCGATCAAATTTAAACTTGATCTTTATAAGTTTCCGACACGATAAGCAAAGTTTATAATGTTGAGTCTTGAAAACTTTGGAACTATGTCTCATATATCCAGTTAACCTTTGACTATTCCTGACGATTCACGAACCATTGTGTAAATTTATATGTAACACATATATGTACATATATATATATACACACACGCACATACACACACACACACACACACACATATATATATATATATATAAAACTTTAGGATAAGTACATATATAATAATATGAAATAATAAAATACAAAGTTAATCATTAGAAGTAAAAACGTAATATATATATATATATATATATATATATATATATATATATATATATATATATATATATATATATATATATATATATATAATCATTCATATATATACATATATTTATTCTGATAGCAAATATATATATATATATATATATATATATATATATATAGAATCATTCATATATATACATATATATGCATATATATACATATATAGAATCATTCATATATATACATATATTTATTCAGATAGCAACTTAACTTTTCTATATATATATATATATATATATATATATATATATATATATATATATATATATATATTGTAAAATATATAAATAATAAATATACAATAAATGCTATCATATAATAATACAAAACTGTAAAATGTGTAATTACAAATTGAAATATAGATATTATGTTGATGTTGCCATTATTACTTTTATTTTTATCATTAAAATAAATATCAAAAATAATAATAAAAATATAAGTATTATGAATATTAATATATAAATATATAAAATATTGATATAAGATTTGAAACATGTAATTATTATACCGTTATTATTACTAGATATTATTATTATTATCAATATCATTAAGAATCATTATTATTAAAATTTATTATCATTATTATTAAGATATAACTTAATATCATACTATATTATTATTATACCATTATTAATTTAATATTATTATTAATATTAAAAACAATAATAATTATATTGTTATTTTCGATAGGTAAAACATAAATATGAAAATTTGTACATTTGATTTGATATCTTTACTAACATTATAATTATTAGATTATAATGATAGTTACTATTAAGATTATTTATATTATTATTAAAAAAAACTATTATTTTTAATATTATTATTATTATCATTATTGTTTCTTATTATATTAGTATTTTATTATTATTAGTAACTAGTATTATTATTATAAATACAATTATTAATTTATATTGTTTAATAAATAGATATAAAGTCAAGAAATTACGCGAATGGGTTACACATCTTCACCTGCTCTATTTTTTTTTTATCTTGTGCCATCTCAATCGAACTGTATATAATTGATTCTACAAATCCTAATCTTCGTACAAAATTAGTGGCCATCTCTATCTGCTTTATCTTTTTGTTTTCAACCCCCTGGCTCGATTATATTGTCCTGCTTCCAAATCATATGAGTCGATTAATTGGTGTTTGAGGAGAATTCATTTAGATTTCTATTGCCAATATTCAAATGATAACTGGTACCAGTTTAGTCGAATAAATCAAAACAACATTTTTGTTTTATTTTTTTTCTTTCTTCGACACCTCTGTTATCATTCTTTTAATCAAAACCTCAAATACGTATTAAATTTCAAAATTTGTAATCGCAGTGTTGTTAGGAATTCCACAAGTAAACTTTCTGCAAAATCCCATCTGTCAATTCATTATATTGAGCATTAATTTTTAGGTCAAACTTTCGATTTTAAAAGTCAACAAAATCTGTTCTTGGTAAAATTCGCGCTCAATTTGATGCTTCAGATTAATTTAATAATTCAGAAAGCTTCCATGAATGATTTATGACCGATTTCATTTTATAATCACAAGCCAAAATTGTCTTAATTTCAAAATCACCATTTGGGTTCTTGTGTTCTTCGCAAAGTCTGCTGCTGCTTACATTTTTTTATTTTATTTTTTTCTGTTAACTCAGTTCATCACAATTGAGTCGCTTCATTTTCATTTGAAAGTCCTAGAAACCAAACAATAATTTGTTGATATAATTAAGGGGATTTCAGTCGATTGGAATGCAAAAGAAGAAGATAAAGAAGTAGAACTAATAAATACAGATTAAATAGAAACGGGTCGAGTATAAATATAGAAAATGGGCACCAGCCCAGCTGGTGTTGGCGTGTGTCGGGTATCAAAAGGTCGCGGGTTCGAGTCCCTCCAGTGGCGAATTTTTTTTTGGTTTCTTCAAAGGTTGTAATTATTCTTCATTATTATTATTATTATTATTATTATTATTATTATTATTATTATTATTATTATTATTATTATTATTATTATTATTATTATTATTATTATTATTATTATTATTATTATTATTATTATTATTATTATTATTATTATTATAAATATTATAATTATTATTATTAATATTGTTATGTGTTTATTGTTACTTACTAATTTTAATGTATTACTAACTATTATCATTATTATTAATAACATAGTCATAAAAATTATTATGATTAATATAGTTTATATTATTAACATTTCTAATATTATTGGTATTAACATTATTATTACTATTAGTATTATTATTGTATTACTATTGTTATTACTAAGTATTGGGATTAAGATTATAGTTATGTTACTACTAACAAGAATTAAGTATAATATAATTAAGATTAAGTAAAAATCATGATTAAAAGTATTGCTATAAATGTTAATTCAAAATCTCGAATATGAAAATAATACAAACTATTATATTTATCAATAATATTAGTATTGGTAACATTTAGAATTTTTATTATTAACAAAAGTATTATTATTAAGATTGCCACTTGTAATAAAATTGTTATTGTTATCATTATTATTATTAAGTATTAGGTATTGTTATCAAAATTATTATTTTCATTACCATTACTATTAAATTATTCACTTTATTAAAAACTACTGATATAATCACTATTATGAGATTTATTATTTAAACTTATCATTAATATCCTTACTAATAAAATTATAAATAATATCATCATATTTATTAGTATTATCACTACTAATATTTCAAATATTATCTTAGTATTACTAAAGTGATGTTTTAACAAACAAATATATATATATATATATATATATATATATATATATATATATATATATATATATATATATATATATATATATATATATATATATATATATATATATATTTATTACATATAACATAACACAATTTAATAATTTCATAAAATGAATATAAGTTGTTAATATAAAAATTATATCACTAATAATAATATATATAATTGTTCGATTACAAGTATGTGTATTAATATATATACCCAAATGATACCTATGTTCGTGAATCCGAGGCCAACCCTACATTGTTCAGTTTTGTAATATGTATTTTTACTACAAAATACAGAAAGGTGAGTTTCATTTGCCTTTTTACCCTTTATATTTTTGGGTTGAGAATACATGCGCAATTTTTATAAATATTTTATGAAATAGACACAAGTAATCGAAACTACATTATATAGTTGAATGATCGAAGCCGAATATGCCCCTTTTGCTTGGTAACCTAAGAATTAGTAAACCGATCTACTAATTGACGCGAATCCTAAAGATAGATCTATCGGGCCCAACAAGCCCCATTCTGGAATTTGGAATGCTTTAGTACTTCGAAATTATCATATCCGATGGGTGTCCCGGAATGATGGGGATATTCTATATGCATCTTGTTAATGTCGGTTACCAGGTGTTCAATCCATATGAATGATTTTTGTCTCTATGCATGGGACGTATATTTATGAGTAATGAAAATGAAAATCTTGTGGTCTATTGAAATGATGGAAATGAATGTTTATGATAAACTAATGAACTCACCAACCTTTTAGTTGACACTTTAAAGCATGTTTATTCTCAGGTATGAAAGAAATCTTCCGCTGTGCATTTGCTCATTTTAAGGATATTACTTGGAGTCATTCATGACATATTTCAAAAGACGTTGCATTCGAGTCGTTGAGTTCATCAAGATTATTATTAAGTCAATTGTAGTTGGATATATTATGAAATGGTATGCATGCCTGTCAACTTTTGATGTGAAGAAAGTTTATCTTTTAAAAACGAATGCAATGTTTGTAAAATGTATCATATAGAGGTCAAGTACCTCACGATGTAATCATATGTTATTGTATTCGTTCTAATGGATTAGGACGGGTATTTACATTTTTCCCCTATCAAGTGAAAAGTGTAATGATTATGGAAGCTACCGAGTTGACATGCAAGAAATTAGAGGGTGATTTGGAGAAAATCGAATTGGGAGAATTGGAAAAGGGAGCAAGGATAGAAAACATCTTGGATGCAAAGGAACAAAGCGACGGGGTTGAGGTTTTTGCTACTTCAATCAATGAGAAAAATGAGACACCGGTCTCATAACCTCAACCATTACCTCCTACGCATCTAAAGGATGTGGATTGTAAGTCGACCCTAACCAAAAACAACAATATTTATGTTAAAATCCCCTTGGCGGAGGTGCTTGAAAATATGCCCAACTATGGGAAATTCTTGAAAACACTTATGGCCAACAAGGGAGAGGTTGAACAAGCATCCACCACTTTCTTGAGAAAGGAGTGTGATGGAATTTTAAGAAAATGTAACTTACCACCAAAATGGGCAATCCCGGGCTTTTCCTCATTCCATGTAATGTGAACTGGTCGGAGATGTTCACATCATTAGCCGACTCGGGGGCTAGAATTAACTTTATGCCCTTGTCCATTTATAAAAGGCTAGGCCTAGGTGACCTTTCACCCACCAAAATGGTGGTAAAATTAATTGACCAATCCATTAGCCCAAGTGTGGGGATCGCCGAGGACTTAATTATAAAAGTAGGGGACATGGAATTCCCAACCGATTTTGTGATTGTTGATATAAAGGAAGATCCGATTGTACCCCTTGTCTTGGGAAGGCCATTTTTGGCAACCGCGAGTTCTTTCTTTGGCTTTAGAACCAAAAAATTGACCATTAGAGACAAAGGTAAATGTCTGAGCATTCGAAGCAAAAGTGTTAAATTACCACCAACGCCCTTAACCACACCACAAATTGTCGCTAGTGTGCAATGTACCACAAGTACAAAACAAGTTGGTTCACTACTAGAGGTGGTGGAGGGTTGACCCAAAGAACTCCAAGTAAGCTTAACTATAAAAATAATGTTATTTATAAGTCGATGAGGAAATTATATGGTCGAATTCATCGTGCCTCAACCCAAAAAAGAGCATTTGAGAAAACGTTTGGTGTTAAACTTGTCAAAACATGAGAAACGCAAACTTGAGGAGTTAGTCAATGAGACCAAAGCCACAAATAATTGGTTGATGTTAATGATGAATGATGATGGTCAAGGTAATGGTTCCCTTAGTTCAAAGGGAGGGGATGTAGAGACCCGTCCTAATCCATAAGGACGAATACAATAACATATGGTTGCATTGCGAGGTATTTGACCTATAATGATACATTTCACAAACATTGCATTCGTTTTTAAAAGACAAACTTTCATCACATCGAAAGTTAATGGCATGCATACCATTTCATAATATATCCAACTATAAATGACTTAATAATATTCTTGATGAACTCAACGACTTGAATGCAACGTCTTTTGAAATATGCCATGAATGACTCCAAGTAATATCTTTAAATTGAGCAAATGCACAGCGGAAGATTTCTTTCAATTCTGAGAATAAACATGCTTTAAAGTGTCAACCAAAAGGTTGGTGAGTTCATTAGTTTATCATAATCGATCATTTCCATAATTTTAATAGACCACAAGATTTCCTTTTTTCAATAATCATACACTCGCAAGTGTTTAAAATTCATTCATATGGATTGAACACCTGGTAACCGACATTAACAAAATGCATCTAGAATATCCCCAAACATATAAACATCGAAGTACTAAAGCAGTTCAAATTCTCTGACTGGGGCGTGTCAAAGCCCATAGATCTATCTTTAGGATTCGCGTCAATTGGTGGCAATTATAATAAACACCAATTCTTAGGCTACCAAGTTCAATAAGGGCAATATCCGGTATAACAATTCAACCATAGAATGTAGTTTCGATTACTTGTGTCTATTTCGTCAAATATTTATAAAAACAGCGCATGTATTCTCAGTCCCAAAAATATATATTGCAAAAGCATTTAAAAAGGGAGCAAATGAAACTCACAATACGATATTTTGTAATAAAAATATGCATACGATGAAACTGAACAATGCAAGGTTGGCCTCGGATTCACGAACCTATATCATTTATATATATTAACACATATAATTGGAATCGCACAAATTGATATAATATATTTTCAGTTATATGTTATATATATTTATTTTGTAAACTTATTAATATTTATACACATAGTTATATTAATCTATACATATTTGTAATTGGTATTATATCAAAACACATTAATTTGTTATATGTAATATTAATATAGTTATGTAATATGTAGTTTTAATGTACAAAATATTTATTTGTTAGAATGATAATTTTGATAATATTGATTTACTAATAATAATAATAATAATAATAATAATAATAATAATAATAATAATAATAATAATAATAATAATAATTTTATTAATAATGGTAATACTAATAACAAAAATGAAAATGATAATTTTTAATAATAATGATACTAATAATAATAATAAAAATTTTATTAATCATTTTAATACTAATGATAATAATATTAGTTGTACGAATGATACTAATAATTATATTTTTTGTATTTTTAATAACCTAATAGCAATAATATTTAGTAATAACAATAATAATTATATTAAAAATGAGTAATAAGTAAACTACCTCAAAGAAATAGCCATTAAGAAAAATGCCCAAGTCCGGGTTTGAACCCGCGACCTCTCGCTAATCCGATAACATCCTTAACCATTACTCCATATCAGTTTTTCTATTATTATTATTAAGATTTTAATATCTTTTAAATTGATTTTCTATTTTGAATCATCATCAATCATATCATTCATCATCATCAAAATACATCATCAACATCATAATTATTACTTCATCATCATAGTTATCATCATTTTTACCCACGGTCATCATCATAGCAACATCATCATCATGAAATCATAACTATCATCTAACAAACTCATCATCATACATCATCATTATCTTTAACGTCTTACGATCATCATGACCATTATATCATCATTATTGTAGTGACCCGAACTTTTTCATGTTTATATATATTAATTGAGATTGATATTTACATGATTAAATGTTTCCAACATGTTAAGAAATCAAACTTGTTAAGACTTGATTAATTGAAATATGTTTCATATAGACAATTGACCACCCAAGTTGACCGGTGATTCACGAACGTTAAAACTTGTAAAAACTATATGATGACATATATATGGATATATATATATATAGTTAACATGATACTATGATAATTAAACATATCATTAAGTATATTAACAATGAACTACATATGTAAAAACAAGACTACTAACTTAATGATTTTTAAACGAGACATATATGTAACGATTATCGTTGTAAAGACATTTAATGGATATATATCATATTAAGAGATATTCATACATGATAATATCATGATAATATAATAATTTAAAATCTCATTTGATATTATAAACATTGGGTTAACAACATTTAACAAGATCGTTAACCTAAAGGTTTCAAAACAACACTTACATGTAACGACTAACGATGACTTAACGACTCAGTTAAAATGTATATACATGTAGTGTTTTAATATGTATTTATACACTTTTGAAAGACTTCAATACACTTATCAAAATACTTCTACTTAACAAAAATTCTTACAATTACATCCTCGTTCAGTTTCATCAACAATTCTACTCGTATGCACCCGTATTCGTACTCGTACAATACACAGCTTTTAGATGTATGTACTATTGGTATATACACTAAAATGATCAGCTCTTAGCAGCCCATGTGAGTCACCTAACACATGTGGGAACCATCATTTGGCAACTAGCATGAAATATCTCATAAAATTACAAAAATATGAGTAATCATTCATGACTTATTTACATGAAAACAAAATTACATATCCTTCATATCTAATCCATACACCAACGACCAAAAACACCTACAAACACTTTCATTTTTCAATTTTCTTCATCTAATTGATCTCTCTCAAGTTCTATCTTCAAGTTCTAAGTGTTCTTCATATATTCTACAAGTTCTAGTTACATAAAATCAAGAATACTTTCAAGTTTGCTAGCTCACTTCCAATCTTGTAAGGTGATCATCCAACCTCAAGAAATCTTTGTTTCTTACAGTAGGTTATCATTCTAATACAAGGTAATAATCATATTCAAACTTTGGTTCAATTTCTATAACTATAACAATCTTATTTCAAGTGATGATCTTACTTGAACTTATTTTCGTGTCATGATTCTGCTTCAAGAACTTCGAGCCATCCAAGGATCCATTGAAGCTAGATCCATTTTTCTCTTTTCCAGTAGGTTTATCCAAGGAACTAAAGGTAGTAATGATGTTCATAACATCATTCGATTCATACATATAAAGCTATCTTATTCGAAGGTTTAAACTTGTAATCACTAGAACAAAGTTTAGTTAATTCTAAACTTGTTCGCAAACAAAAGTTAATCCTTCTAACTTGACTTTTAAAATCAACTAAACACATGTTCTATATCTATATGATATGCTAACTTAATGATTTAAAACCTGGAAACACGAAAAACACCGTAAAACCGGATTTACGCCGTCGTAGTAACACCGCGGGCCGTTTTGGGTTAGTTAATTAAAAACTATGATAAACTTTGATTTAAAAGTTGTTATTCTGAGAAAATGATTTTTATTATGAACATGAAACTATATCCAAAAATTATGGTTAAACTCAAAGTGGAAGTATGTTTTCTAAAATGGTCATCTAGACGTCGTTCTTTCGACTGAAATGACTACCTTTACAAAAATGACTTGTAACTTATTTTTCCGACTATAAACCTATACTTTTTCTGTTTAGATTCATAAAATAGAGATCAATATGAAACCATAGCAATTTGATTCACTCAAAACGGATTTAAAATGGAAGTTATGGGTAAAACAAGATTGGATAATTTTTCTCATTTTAGCTACGTGAAAATTGGTAACAAATCTATTCCAACCATAACTTAATCAACTTGATTTATATATTATGTAATCTTGAGATACCATAGACACGTATATAATGTTTCGACCTATCATGTCGACACATCTATATATATTTCGGAACAACCATAGACACTCTATATGTGAATGTTGGAGTTAGTTATACAGGGTTGAGGTTGATTCCAAAATATATATAGTTTGAGTTGTGATCAATACTGAGATACGTATACACTGGGTCGTGGATTGATTCAAGATAATATTTATCGATTTATTTCTGTACATCTAACTGTGGACAACTAGTTGTAGGTTACTAACGAGGACAGCTGACTTAATAAACTTAAAACATCAAAATATATTAAAAGTGTTGTAAATATATTTTGAACATACTTTGATATATATGTATATATTGTTATAGGTTCGTGAATCAACCAGTGGCCAAGTCTTACTTCCCGATGAAGTAAAAATCTGTGAAAGTGAGTTATAGTCCCACTTTTAAAATCTAATATTTTTGGGATGAGAATACATGCAGGTTTTATAAATGATTTACAAAATAGACACAAGTACGTGAAACTACATTCTATGGTTGAATTATCGAAATCGAATATGCCCCTTTTTATTAAGTCTGGTAATCTAAGAATTAGGGAACAGACACCCTAATTGACGCGAATCCTAAAGATAGATCTATTGGGCTTAACAAACCCCATCCAAAGTACTGGATGCTTTAGTACTTCGAAATTTATATCATATCCGAAGGGTGTCCCGGAATGATGGGGATATTCTTATATATGCATCTTGTTAATGTCGGTTACCAGGTGTTCACCATATGAATGATTTTTATCTCTATGTATGGGATGTGTATTGAAATATGAAATCTTGTGGTCTATTATTATGATTTGATATATATAGGTTAAACCTATAACTCACCAACATTTTTGTTGACGTTTTAAGCATGTTTATTCTCAGGTGATTATTAAGAGCTTCCGCTGTCGCATACTTAAATAAGGACGAGATTTGGAGTCCATGCTTGTATGATATTGTGTAAAAACTGCATTCAAGAAACTTATTTTGTTGTAACATATTTGTATTGTAAACCATTATGTAATGGTTGTGTGTAAACAGGATATTTTAGATTATCATTATTTGATAATCTACGTAAAGCTTTTTAAACCTTTATTGATGAAATAAAGGTTATGGTTTGTTTTAAAATGAATGCAGTCTTTGAAAAACGTCTCATATAGAGGTCAAAACCTCGCAACGAAATCAATTAATATGGAACGTTTTTAATCAATAAGAACGGGACATTTCAGTTGGTATCCGAGCGTTGGTCTTAGAGAACCAGAATTTTGCATTAGTGTGTCTTATCGAGTTTGTTAGGATGCATTAGTGAGTCTGGACTTCGACCGTGTTTACTTGAAAAATGATTGCTTAACAAATTTTGTTGGAAACTATATATTTTTAACATGTGAATATTATGTGATATATTAATCTCTTAACGCGTTTTATATTATGTGATAGATGTCTACCTCTAGAACAAGTCCCATTGACTCACCTAATAATAATGAAGAGTCAAATATAAATTGGAATGATTCGTGGACTGATTCACAAGTTCCCGAAGCGGAACCGGAAGAAGAGTCGGAACCGGAAGAAGAATCGGAACCGGAAGAAGAATCGGAACCGGAAGAAGAATCGGAACCGGATGAAGAAATAGAACCGGTGGGGGAAATAATAAAACGGTTAAGTAAAAGAAAATCCTCAACCAACCAACCAAGGTTAATTATGGTCAATGGTGTTTCCGCCAAGGAAGCAAAATATTGGGAGGATTACCAATTCTCCGATGAATCGGATTCCGACGAGAATTCCGATGATGTTATAGAAATTACCCCAACTGAATTTAAAAAGGCAAAAGAAAATAATAAGGGAAAGGGCATAAAAATAGAGAAATCTAATTCCAACCCCGATGAACTTTATATGTATCGTCAACCCCCGAAGTCCTTAAGTTGTAACAATGACCCGGGAACCTCTAAACCACCAGGTTTTTCTAAACCAATGTGGAAAACGACGGCTCGTATTAGGGGAACATCATATATCCCTAGAAACTTGGCAAAATGAACCAAAACCGAAGAAGAAGAAGCAAGCTAGTCGGAATAAGATAGTTGTATTCGTGTGGTGTAATATATGTAATATAGCGTGCTTATGCTTTATGATATATGTAAAAATTTCTTGTATTAATAAGTATTTTTTTATGAATCTAACTCTTGTCTATTTTACAGTATAAAAACACAAAATGGATAGACAACCCAATATTTTAAGAGACCTACCCGGAGACATGATTGATGAAATCTTGTCTAGAGTCGGTCAGAATTCTTCGGCACAACTATTTAAGGTGAGATCAGTTTGTAAGACATTCGAAGAACGTTCCAAGAATGCCTTGGTTTATAAAAGGCTTTCGTTCGAAAGATGGGGGATATCACATTGGGAAATCCATAAGTTACGATGTGTTTACTTTGACGCATATATTGCGGGGAACCCAAATGCTATTTTACGCAATGGGTTAAGAAATTAGTTTGACTCAATATATCCGAATATTGGACTTCGTGATTTAGAATTAGCGGCTAACATGCAACATAAATAAGCATGTTATGCTTACGGATTAGTAATGTTCGCTTCTCACCAAAGTGAGAACAAGAACATCGGGCTACAACTATTAAACAAAACTTTCCCACAAGTGACGGAGTCGGTAATTGGGGTAAGAAATGAGGTTTTTAGATTGTTACGGGACTGTTGGACATTACGTAACCCTCGTCCCTTTGACGACGTTACAACACGCTGTCTTATCAACGGCCATAACGGTTATGTTCCACAAGACCAAGGATGGGAAGTAATCCTAGTAAAACCAGAATGCATGACTTGTTTCTGGACGTATGAATTACGTGTCTTTATTGCCTTTGCTGAACGACTTGTGTACTAGCTAGAATTATCTTCACAACCATCTTGTATCAAATTTATTGTGTGCTATATTTCATGCTATATGTAAAATAAGCGGTATTGTAAGTTTGTAAAATATTGTGTAAAAGTTTGAACGCGAAATATTATTATAATCAGTTTTTCATATAGAATTGTAGTAGTTGAATTGTATATTAGCTACTAAGTATGAACTTAACGGGTAGGTACTACCCGAATTTAAACTTATAAAACGCTAATATGAAGAAAAAGCTTTTATAAATGAGTTCATATTATGCTACGAAATACTATTAACTACTCTTAATATTTTGTATGATTAACTTGATCCATTTGACTATTTTGAAGGAAATGGCACCGACTACTCGACACACCGTGAATATGAATGAAGAGGAATTCCGTACTTTTCTAGCTTCAAACATAGCCGCAGTACAGGCTGCGCTACATACCAACAATAACCTTGGATCTAGCAGTACAGGAAATCGTGTAGGATGCACCTACAAAGAATTCACTGCCTGCAAACCTTTGGAATTTGATGGAACCGAAGGACCGATCGGATTGAAACGGTGGACAGAGAAGGTCGAATCGGTGTTTACCATAAGTAAGTGTACTGAAGAGGACAAAGTGAAGTACGCTACGCATACCTTCACAGGTTCTGCGTTAACATGGTGGAATACCTATCCAGAGCAAGTGGGACAAGACGATGCGTACGCACTACTGTGGTCAGCATTCAAGCACTTGATGAACGAGAAGTACCGTCCCAGAACCGAGGTCAATAAGCTCAAGACAGAACTTAGAGGGTTACGAACCCAAGGATTTGATATTACCACGTACGAAAGACAATTCACAGAATTGTGCCTATTGTGTCCGGGAGCATTCGAAGATGAGGAAGAGAAGATCGACGTGTTTGTGAAAGGATTACCGGAAAGAATCCAAGAAGATATAAGTTCACACGAGCCCGCCTCCATACAACAGGCATGTAGAATGGCTCACAAACTAGTGAACCAGATTGAAGAAAGAATTAAAGAACAGACTGCTGAAGAGGCTAATGTGAAGCAAGTCAAAAGAAAGTGGGAGGAAAACGGTGATAAGAATCACCAATACAACAACAACAGCAATTACAACAATAATCGCAACAATTATCCCAACAATCGCAACATCAATCGCAACTACAACAAACGGCCCAACAACAACAACAACAACAACAACAACAACAACAGCAACTATAACAATCATCCCAATAACAATAATAACCGCAACAACAACAACAATCAGAAGCAGCTATGCCAAAGGTGTGAAAAGTATCACTCGGGGTTCTGCACCAAATTTTGCAACAAGTGTAAAAGAAATGGTCATAGCGCGGCGAAGTGTGAGGTCTACGGACCAGGGGTTAATAGAACGAAAGGAACAAATGGTGTCGGAACGAGTAATGGCGGAGCAAGTAGTGTCGGAGCAAGTTATGCCAATGTAGTTTGTTATAAATGTGGAAAACCGGGCCACATTATTAGAAATTGCCCGAACCAGGAGAACACGAATGGATAAGGCCGCGGAAGAGTTTTCAATATTAATGCGGCAGAGGCACAGGAAGACCCGGAGCTTGTTACGGGTACGTTTCTTATTGACAATAAACCTGCTTACGTTTTATTTGATTCGGGTGCGGATAGAAGCTATATGAGTAGAGATTTTTGTGCTAAATTAAGTTGTCCATTGACGCCTTTGGATAGTAAATTTTTACTCGAATTAGCAAATGGTAAATTAATTTCAGCAGATAATATATGTCGGAATCGAGAAATTAAACTGGTTAGCGAAACATTTAAGATTGATTTGATACCAGTAGAGTTAGGGAGTTTTGATGTGATAATCGGTATGGACTGGTTGAAAGAAGTGAAAGCAGAGATCGTTTGTTACAAAAATGCAATTCGCATTATACGAGAAAAAGGAAAACCCTTAATGGTGTACGGAGAAAAGGGCAACATGAAGCTACATCTTATTAGTAATTTGAAGGCACAAAAACTAATAAGAAAAGGTTGCTATGCTGTTCTAGCACACGTCGAGAAAGTACAAACTGAAGAAAAGAGCATCAATGATGTTTCCATTACAAAAGAATTTCCCGATGTATTTCCGAAAGAATTACCGGGATTACCCCCACATCGATCCGTTGAATTTCAAATAGATCTTGTACCAGGAGTTGCACCAATAGCTCGTGCTCCTTACAGACTCGCACCCAGCGAGATGAAAGAACTGCAAAGCTAATTACAAGAACTTTTAGAGCGTGGTTTCATTCGACCAAGCACATCACCGTAGGGAGCTCCTGTTTTGTTTGTCAAGAAGAAAGATGGTACATTCAGGTTGTGTATCGACTACCGAGAGTTGAACAAACTTACCATCAAGAACCGCTACCCACTACCGAGAATCGACGACTTATTTGATCAACTACAAGGCTCGTCTGTTTATTCAAAGATTGACTTACGTTCCGGGTATCATCAAATGCGGGTGAAAGAAGATGATATTCCAAAGACTGCTTTCAGAACACGTTACGGTCATTACGAGTTTATAGTCATGCCGTTGGGTTTAACTAATGCACCAGCTGTGTTCATGGACCTTATGAACTGAGTGTGTGGACCATACCTTGACAAGTTTGTCATTGTTTTCATTGATGACATACTTATTTACTCAAAGAATGACCAAGAACACGGTGAACATTTGAGAAAGGTGTTAGAAGTATTGAGGAAGGAAGAATTGTATTTTCAAAGTGTGCATTTTGGTTGGAAGAAGTTCAATTCCTCGGTCACATAGTGAACAAAGAAGGTATTAAGGTGGATCCGGCAAAGATAGAAACTGTTGAAAAGTGGGAAACCCCGAAAACTCCGAAACACATACGCCAGTTTTTAGGACTAGCCGGTTACTACAGAAGGTTCATCCAAGACTTTTCCAGAATAGCAAAACCCTTGACTGCATTAACGCATAAAGGGAAGAAATTTGAATGGAATGATGAACAAGGGAAAGCGTTTCAGTTATTGAAGAAAAAGCTAACTACGGCACCTATATTGTCATTGCCTGAAGGGAATGATGATTTTGTGATTTATTGTGACGCATCAAAGCAAGGTCTCGGTTGTGTATTAATGCAACGAACGAAGGTGATTGCTTATGCGTCTAGACAATTAAAGATTCACGAACAAAATTATACGACGCATGATTTGGAATTAGGCGCGGTTGTTTTTGGCATTAAAGACTTGGAGGCACTACTTATATGGGGTCAAAAGTATTATATATACCGACCACAAAAGTCTTCAACACATATTTAATCAGAAACAACTGAATATGAGGCAGCGTAGGTGGATTGAATTGTTGAATGATTACGACTTTGAGATTCGTTACCACCCGGGGAAGGCAAATGTGGTAGCCGATGCCTTGAGCAGGAAGGACAGAGAACCCATTCGAGTAAAATCTATGAATATAATGATTCATAATAACCTTACTACTCAAATAAAGGAGGCGCAACAAGGAGTTTTAAAAGAGGGAAATTTAAAGGATGAAATACCCAAAGGATCGGAGAAGCATCTTAATATTCGGGAAGACGGAACCCGGTATAGGGCTGAAAGGATTTGGGTACCAAAATTTGGAGATATGAGAGAAATGGTACTTAGAGAAGCTCATAAAACCAGATACTCAATACATCCTGGAACGGGGAAGATGTACAAGGATCTCAAGAAACATTTTTGGTGGCCGGGTATGAAAGCCGATGTTGCTAAATACGTAGGAGAATGTTTGACGTGTTCTAAGGTCAAAGCTGAGCATCAGAAACCATCAGGTCTACTTCAACAACCCGAAATCCCGGAATGGAAATGGGAAAACATTACCATGGATTTCATCACTAAATTGCCAAGGACTGCAAGTGGTTTTGATACTATTTGGGTAATAGTTGATCGTCTCACCAAATCAGCACACTTCCTGCCAATAAGAGAAGATGACAAGATGGAGAAGTTAGCACGACTGTATTTGAAGGAAGTCGTCTCCAGACATGGAATACCAATCTCTATTATCTCTGATAGGGATGGCAGATTTATTTCAAGATTCTGGCAGACATTACAGCAAGCATTAGGAACTCGTCTAGACATGAGTACTTCCTATCATCTACAAACTGATGGGCAGAGTGAAAGGACGATACAAACGCTTGAAGACATGCTACGAGCATGTGTTATTGATTTCGGAAACAGTTGGGATCGACATCTACCGTTAGCAGAATTTTCCTACAACAACAGCTACCATTCAAGCATTGAGATGGTGCCGTTTGAAGCACTTTATGGTAGAAAGTGCAGGTCTCCGATTTGTTGGAGTGAAGTGGGGGATAGACAGATTACGGGTCCGGAGATTATACAAGAAACTACTGAGAAGATCATCCAAATTCAACAATGGTTGAAAACCGCCCAAAGTCGACAAAAGAGCTACGCTGACATTAAAAGAAAAGATATAGAATTTGAAATTGGAGAGATGGTCATGCTTAAAGTTGCACCTTGGAAAGGCGTTGTTCGATTTGGTAAACGAGGGAAATTAAATCCAAGGTATATTGGACCATTCAAGATTATTGATCGTGTCAGACCAGTAGCTTACCGACTTGAGTTACCTCAACAACTCGCGGCTGTACATAACACTTTCCACGTCTCGAATTTGAAGAAATGTTTTGCTAAAGAAGATCTCACTATTCCGTTAGATGAAATTAAAATCAACGAAAAACTTCAATTCATCGAAGAACCCGTCGAAATAATGGATCGTGAGGTTAAAAGACTTAAGCAAAACAAGATACCAATTGTTAAGGTTCGATGGAATGCTCGTAGAGGACCCGATTTCACCTGGGAGCGTGAAGATCAGATGAAGAAGAAATACTCGCATCTATTTCCAGAAGATTCGTCAACACCTTCAACAGCTTAAAATTTCAGGACGAAATTTATTTAACGGGTAGGTACTGTAGTGACCCGAACTTTTCCATGTTTATATATATTAATTGAGATTGATATTTACATGATTAAATGTTTCCAACATGTTAAGCAATCAAACTTGTTAAGACTTGATTAATTGAAATATGTTTCATATAGACAATTGACCACCCAAGTTGACCGGTGATTCACGAACGTTAAAACTTGTAAAAACTATATGATGACATATATATGGATATATATATATATATATAGTTAACATGATACTATGATAAGTAAACATATCATTAAGTATATTAACAATGAACTACATATGTAAAAACAAGACTACTAACTTAATGATTTTTAAACGGACATATATGTAACGATTATCGTTGTAAAGACATTTAATGGATATATATCATATTAAGAGATATTGATACATGATAATATCATGATAATATAATAATTTAAAATCTCATTTGATATTATAAACATTGGGTTAACAACATTTAACAAGATCGTTAACATAAAGGTTTCAAAACAACACTTACATGTAACGACTAACGATGACTTAACGACTCAGTTAAAATGTATATACATGTAGTGTTTTAATATGTATTTATACACTTTTGAAAGACTTCAATACACTTATCAAAATACTTATACTTAACAAAAATGCTTACAATTACATCCTCGTTCAGTTTCATCAACAATTCTACTCGTATGCACCCGTATTCGTACTCGTATAATACACAGCTTTTAGATGTATGTACTATTGGTATATACACTCCAATGATAAGCTCTTAGCAGCCCATGTGAGTCACCTAACACATGTGGGAACCATCATTTGGCAACTAGCATGAAATATCTCATAAAATTACAAAAATATGAGTAATCATTCATGACTTATTTACATGAAAACAAAATTACATATCCTTTATATCTAATCCATACACCAACGACCAAAAACACCTACAAACACTTTCATTCTTCAATTTTTTTCATCTAATTAATCTCTCTCAAGTTCTATCTTCAAGTTCTAAGTGTTCTTCATATATTCTACAAGTTCTAGTTACATAAAATCAAGAATACTTTCAAGTTTGCTAGCTCACTTCCAATCTTGTAAGGTGATCATCCAACCTCAAGAAATCTTTGTTTCTTACAGTAGATTATCATTCTAATACAAGGTAATAATCATATTCAAACTTTGGTTCAATTTCTATAACTATAACAATCTTATTTCAAGTGATGATCTTACTTGAACTTGTTTTCGTGTCATGATTCTGCTTCAAGAACTTCGAGCCATCCAAGGATCCGTTGAAGCTAGATCCATTTTTTTATTTTCCAGTAGGTTTATCCAAGGAACTTAAGGTAGTAATGATGTTCATAACATCATTCGATTCATACATATAAAGCTATCTTATTCGAAGGTTTAAACTTGTAATCACTAGAACAAAGTTTAGTTAATTCTAAACTTGTTCGCAAACAAAAGTTAATCCTTCTAACTTGACTTTTAAAATCAACTAAACACATGTTCTATATCTATATGATATGCTAACTTAATTATTTAAAACCTGGAAACACGAAAAACACCGTAAAACCGGATTTACGCCGTCGTAGTAACACCGCGGGCTGTTTTGGGTTAGTTAATTAAAAACTATGATAAACTTTGATTTAAAAGTTGTTATTCTGAGAAAATGATTTTTTATTATGAACATGAAACTATATCCAAAAATTATGGTTAAACTCAAAGTGGAAGTATGTTTTCTAAAATGGTCATCTAGACGTCGTTCTTTCGACTGAAATGACTACCTTTATAAAAACGACTTGTAACTTATTTTTCCGACTATAAACCTATAGTTTTTCTGTTTAGATTCATAAAATAGAGATCAATATGAAACCATAGCAATTTGATTCACTCAAAACGGATTTAAAATGAAGAAGTTATGGGTAAAACAAGATTGGATAATTTTTCTCATTTTAGCTACGTGAAAATTGGTAACAAATCTATTCCAACCATAACTTAATCAACTTGTATTGTATATTATGTAATATTGAGATACCATAGACACGTATACAATGTTTCGACCTATCATGTCGACACATCTATATATATTTCGGAACAACCATAGACACTCTATATGTGAATGTTGGAGTTAGCTATACAGGGTTGAGGTTGATTCCAAAATATATATAGTTTGAGTTGTGATCAATACTGAGATACGTATACACTGGGTCGTGGATTGATTCAAGATAATATTTATCGATTTATTTCTGTACATCTAACTGTGGACAACTAGTTGTAGGTTACTAACGAGGACAGCTGACTTAATAAACTTAAAACATCAAAATATATTAAAAGTGTTGTAAATATATTTTGAACATACTTTGATATATATGTATATATTGTTATAGGTTCGTGAATCAACCAGTGGCCAAGTCTTACTTCCCGACGAAGTAAAAATCTGTGAAAGTGAGTTATAGTCCCACTTTTAAAATCTAATATTTTTGGGATGAGAATACATGCAGGTTTTATAAATGATTTACAAAATAGACACAAGTACGTGAAACTACATTCTATGGTTGAATTATCGAAATCGAATATGCCCCTTTTTATTAAGTCTGGTAATCTAAGAATTAGGGAACAGACACCCTAATTGACGCGAATCCTAAAGATAGATCTTTTGGGCTTAACAAACCCCATCCAAAGTACCGGATGCTTTAGTACTTCGAAATTTATATCATATCCGAAGGGTGTCCCAGAATGATGGGGATATTCTTATATATGCATCTTGTTAATGTCGGTTACCAGGTGTTCATCATATGAATGATTTTTATCTCTATGTATGGGATGTGTATTGAAATATGAAATCTTGTGGTCTATTATTATGATTTGATATATATAGGTTAAACCTATAACTCACCAACATTTTTGTTGACGTTTTAAGCATGTTTACTCTCAGGTGATTATTAAGAGCTTCCGCTGTCGCATACTTAAATAAGGATGAGATTTGGAGTCCATGCTTGTATGATATTGTGTAAAAACTGCATTCAAGAAACTTATTTTGTTGTAACATATTTGTATTGTAAACCATTATGTAATGGTTGTGTGTAAACAGGATATTTTAGATTATCATTATTTGATAATCTACGTAAAGCTTTTTAAACCTTTATTGATGAAATAAAGGTTATGGTTTGTTTTAAAATGAATGCAGTCTTTGAAAAACGTCTCATATAGAGGTCAAATCCTCGCAACGAAATCAATTAATATGGAACGTTTTTAATCAATAAGAATGGGACATTTCAATTATGATCATCGTAATCAAGGAAATATCATCACCATTATCATTATCTCTAACTCCTCATCAATATATATATATATATATATATATATATATATATATATATATATATATATATATATGTGTGTGTGTGTGTGTGTGTGTATATATATATACTTTTGGCCCAAGAATCCATTCGGCCCAAGCATACAAATAAGTTCACGATCCAAGTTTCAAGTTATCCTAAAACTAAATGGCCCAACATAATCGGCCCAGTTAACATCGAATCATGGCAGTCCAACAAGAAGTGGTTTAGTAACTCGATTAAATCATTTGATTAATTCATGTCGCGTTAATTAACAAAATAAAAGGAATTCGGTTGTCTTTGGTTTATCATCTTCATATGTCCTCATCTTCAATATACATATCATCACCTCATCGTTGATTTAGGAGAAAACAAGATAGAATAGAAAGATGGGAACCAGCGAGCAGCCCAAAAATAAGGATCAAATAGAATTCTAGTGGGTTTTAACCTTACCCAACAGCAGCCCAATATGTTAAATATATGTAAACCCATTTACCAACCTAGATAACCTACTAATATTGTTGTGGCCTGTTCTATTTCCACCCTATGTTCGACCGAGAACAGAAACAGAATAAAGCGATGGTCATACATGAGTGTGTCACTATCACTTTGTAAATTTATGTGATCCCTTTTGTCGGTCAAAAATTTCCACATGAAAGTTGTATTATAATATCTAATCAAGTGGATTATTTAATTTGTAAATGTCGGCCACAAGAGGAAGAAAAAAAATGTACGTGGGCTATAGAATCTAAGAAAATATCCCCAATCGTGAACCCTTTACTTCCTGTCAACATCATTATTACTTACATAATCACGGTTGCAACTAGAATTTCCTTATATGAAGCCTACTTCGAACAGGTGCAGCAGAAAAAGAAAAGAAACAGAAGAAAATAGAAACATGATTTATGCAGGTTCGTTCTTGGTGATTTTTGATTGTAGGTTGTGGTGATTGAAGGGGGATTGTGATGATGACAGGAGGTGGGTTTGGTTGATTGTAGTCGTTGGTGTTTTTAGAGGGTTTAGTTATAACTTCATAAAAAAAAACGTTCATGGAGATAAGAGGTGGTTTTGGGTTTCAGGTTACAATCGAGCAACAACAATAGTAGCATCCTTCTTATTGTTGTAGTAACCAAATTGATAATGATTAGTTTGATGGTTAAGTCGAATAGGTCAAATACAGAAATAAATAACAGCTTACTTGATTTATATATCGAGTTTGAATAAAGTTGTTAATCACTAAAACATAAAGGTTTGAGTAGAAGTTTGGAGTTGACTTGGTGTTGTCATCGGTTTGAAAGGAAACAAGATAGAAGTTGGTGATGATAGTTGTGTGATAGTAGTTCGAAGGTGGTAGCGGTTTGGGTTCAATCGATTCAAAACAAAATTAGAGAGAGAGAATGAGATAGTAGGGTGTTCTTGGTGGTGTTTGATATAGGTTGAAGTGGGTTTCAAGAGATTAGTGAAAGTGGTGATGACGGTTGTCAGATAAACAAGAAAACACGAGGGTTTCAAAGTTGATAAGGAACAAGAACCATAATGATTGTTGTAGCTGCAAAAGGAGATCGAAGGTGGTCATGGGTGATAGTTGCTGGGTGTTCAAGAGTGTCTAATGTTAGTGTACAAGTGTTTTCTTCTATATGAATTGAAAGTATATATCTATATAGATAGAAAGAATGGTAGATATATAATATATGTATTTTAAGTTAGTGCCACAGAAGTTGAAACAGTAATATGTAGGAATCTATTCAATTAAACGTGTAATCCCACAGTAGATGTTGTTATGTCATAATACGTTCTTAAGAATAAAAGTCTATTATATCGAAAAACATTTAAAGTAACATCATATAAGAATCATAACAGGTTTCAAGGTTTTAACTTCTAGTTTATTCAAGACTCGTGGGATTAAGTCTAAAGGAAAATCAAACGTATGAAATCATCTTACCATGACAAATGGTTTTATCTTGCCGACGGATATTATCTCAATTATTTACTCTTCATGATATAATATTATTAAAGCCTAGTAATTAAACTATAAATAGTCACGAGAAAATTATTGTAAGGCATGTATTGAAAATCAAACAGGAGTCTCCAATAACCCTTGTCTAGTTCCCGTTAATTGACACTTTTGTTCTTACTTGTAATTCACTTTACCAATTATTCCGAATACCGTTAAAAAGGAAAGGTTTCCTAAATCAAAGTGGACCTCTTAACAGAGACTTGTAATTATACAATGTATATGATAAATCAATCATTTGATATTATCTTCTAATTCCATCTATAATCATATTGAAACAAATACGTTCATGTAAAGTATTATACGTTTAGTACTTTGTTAATGTTTCAAGTTATAATATATACACATATACATATAATCATATCCGTTCATTTAATGGTTCGTGAATCGTCGGAATTTGGTCGAGGTTTAAATGAATGTATGGACACAGTTTAAAATTTTTGAGATTTAACTTAACAAACTTTGCTTATCGTGTCGGAAACATATAAAGATTAAAGTTTAAATTTGGTCAGAAATTTCCGGGTTGTCACAGTACCTACCCATTAAAGAAATTTCATCCCCGAAATTTGATCGAGGTTGTCATGGCTAACAATAAGAATGTTTTCATGACAATTATGAGTTGATAAATAGAGTTTTATCATCATTGAGTAATATGGATAAGATAAATCGATTACTCGAAGAGTACGAGTGAAGCTATCACAAAAGAGTGAAATAAAGAAGTAAAGAATTAGCTTTTGACGTAGTCAGGGTTGAATTTCGGAATTCAAAATCTTCGAAATCCAAAAGATTTGATTCTTCGGCGAATAAGGAAATTAAGATCTCTATAATTAATTACGGTGATCTGCCTCGATTACTCTGTCTGATATTTCCATTATAAATTAAACTTTTTTCGTTCCATTATTTTCCATCACTCCCATTTTCTATACTTTAATTCATATTTCCAAATCATCAGCCAATATGCTTCATCCAGTTTTAATTCTAGATATATTCCCGACTTTCATATTAATCATTCTCCTTTTTCATCTACCACCAGAGGAATCTGTCTACTTCTACTATGCTCTTGGGTTTATAGTGTTTTTAGTTCTCCCGAGTCTTTATATTGCTATACGCATTGATATACACGGTTTGTAAATTTGGCGTTGTTGTTGGGCTTTATATTTTCCTTTATATTTCGAAGTCCCATCTTCTGTCTTCCATAATCATTGTCATCCACATTTAATGCTATCTTTTAATTGCTGCAATGTATTGTGATGCCCCGTACAAAACCATCGTGTACGAATCATCAGCGACAGGATCATTACAAGGTTAAGTACTATATGCTGTAATAAAATAAGTTGCATTCACGATAAAAAGGTGATGTCATAACCGACATCAAATGTTTTACAATCCAAAAGCATGCTTCACTAAGTAGAAGCAAATAATAAGTGTAGTTCAAAAGTACGAAAGTTTGAATGCAAAATAAAGTAGTTCATGCGTTGTCAACTCTAAGCAGTGGGTGTCTACAGCACAACAAGTACACAGTGGAAGTAAACCTTACGCACCTGAGAAAAACATGCTTAAAATGTCAACACAACGGTTGGTGAGCTATAGTTTAAGTATAACAGTAATGTAAGTAGGCCACGAGATTTCAGTGCTACAACAAGCGTTTCAAAAGTATGTAAAAGTATATGCTTGTCCGTGGGCACTTGGTAACTAACTTAACGTTTATACCCCCTGAAAGTACACTTGGCAAGTGCGTATGATTACGAAGTATTAATCACTCATTAAATGCTAGCGCGACTAGCCCGAGTGGGGATGTCAAACCCTATGGATCCATATCTAAGATTCACGTTCATGGTTTAAAAACCAATGATTAAACGTTACCGAGCTAAAGGGAATGTTTATGCCGTTGTATAACCCACACATATATAAGTTTAAGTACTCGTGCCTAGTATGTAAAACATAAAATCCGCATGTATTCTCAGTTCCCAAAATAAGTTAAAGTAAAAAGGGAATGCTATAACTCACAATGATAATGTAGTCGTAAAGTCGGTTCGGAAAAGGTGTGCAAGTAATCGGTCCGAAGGTCCTCAACCTAAGTCAAATAGTACTAAGTAAGTAAATCGTCCGAATAGTTTTAAAAGTATGTAATTAAGGTCTTAAGGGTCATCATCATTCATCATTTAACAAAAGGCGTAAGTGAGTTTCGTTTATGAATGTATTTTAAAACAAAGGCTGACTTCAGTCAGTCACCACGGCCTCTACCCTCACTGAATTAAGATGAGACCAGTTACCATGGCTCCGTATATGAGTCCCTTAAGTGTGGTAAAAATTCCATAAGAAAACTCGTCTTCGTTTGACCGTGGTGACGATTTAAGTATGAGTAGGTCTGAAATTTCTGCACAACGTTAAAAGGACCTAGTGACGATCGGAGGGCCATAAATCCTAAACCGTAACTCGGATGAAGACGAGTCTTATATGAAAAGTTATCTACACGAACTGAGATATCTGAAAGTAAAGGTTACAGTAGCCCAGGTGTACTGGTCTGTTACAGAAACCAGAAAAACAGAAACTGTAAACAGAAAACAGAAAAGTAAATGGACATAGTGACGCTCGGAGGGCCGTAGATTCTAAACCGTAACTCAGATTAAGACGAGTCTTATATGAAAAGTTATCTACTCGAAAAGTTCTATCTAAAAATCATGATCTCAGTAGCCCAGGTTGAAAGGACCCGTTCATATACATTATAAACGATTCACAATAGTTGATTACATCGCGAGGTATTTGACCTCTATATGATACGTTTTACAAACATTGCATTCGTTTTTAAAAGACAAACTTTCTTTACATCAAAAATTGATGGCATGCATACCATTTCATATTACATCCAACTATAATTGACTTAATATTAATCTTGATGAACTCAACGACTCGAATGCAACGTCTTTCAAAGTATGTCTTGAATGACTCCAAGTAATATCCTTAAAATGAGCTAATGCACAGCGGAAGATTTCTTTAATACCTGAGAATAAACATGCTTGAAAGTTTCAACCAAAAGGTTGGTGAGTTCATTAGTTTATCATAATCCATCATTTCCGTAATAGTAATAGACCACAAGATTTCAGTTTCTATAAATATCCGTACACTCGCAAGTGTATAAAAGTATTCTATAAGTTGTAGGCACCCGGTAACAAGCCTTAATGTTCATGTTTTACCCTCTGAAGTACACCAGACCAGGTGTGTTTAATATAACTTCGAAGTACTAAAGCATCCCATAGTCAGGATGGGGTTTGTCAGGCCCAATAGATCTATCTTTAGGATTCGCGCCTACCGTACATAGACAAGTAGTTTAATGTTACCAAGCTAAGGGTATATTTCTGGTTTAAACCCACATAGAATTAGTTTTAGTACTTGTGCCTATTTCGTAAAACATTTATAAAACAGCGCATGTATTCTCAGCCCAAAAATATATATTGCAAAAGCAATTAAAAAGGGAGCAAATGAAACTCACAATACTGTATTTCGTAGCAATTATGTATATGACGGCACTGAACAAGTGCAGGGTTTGTCTCGGATTCACGAACCTATATTAAGTATATATATTTATATGTTGGTCAATCTCTGTCTAACAATTTAGGTCAAGTCGTAGTGTATCACAATCCTAATGCTCGAGACCGACATGCAAAAGTCAACAAAAGTCAACTTGACCCAAAATGACTTTCAAAATCTATACATGTTTATTATATAACTTATATATAGTAGTTTTATATATTTAAATATATTTATCAGATCTTATTATACTAAATAATACAAGTCATTTATTAATAAATAAAAATTTATATTAAAATTCATATATGATAAAAATATACTTTTATATATCTCAAGTAATAAAATTTATAAAATTCACTTAATATCATAAAAATATAGTGGTATGTATTATTAATGTAATTACATTACGTGTGGTAAAAATATCTTTGTACGCATATTTATTTGATAAAATAATATAATATTGATAATAATAATAATGATAAAAATAATAAAATGATAGTTTCAATAAAAATATTAATTTTTAGTAATAAAGATAATTTTAGTAATAACATCAACTGATAACAGTTATAATAATTGTTTTAATAATAATATTAAAATTAATGATAATTCAGTTGACCATATCTTTTAATCCGTTCATCGAAACCACACGATTTCTAAATGAAAAGTTATTAATTTTTTCTTCAGCTTTTCAACGACATGCATATCATATAACTTATCTCAGTAGCATATGTATCAAATTCGTGATTTATCATAAACTATTTAACGACGAAACTAAGCATACAAACATGCATAATCATATATACTCGAGCACTAGTCAGGGATACACTATTAATATATAAAAGATAAGATATGAATGCTCACGTATCAATATTGTGATTCAATATTGCAGAAAAGTACGTAGACATAACGAAAATGATAAACGTTAGGTTGACCTCACGAGCAATACCCTCGATCAATACCCATAACCTTTATAGCTATAACCCATAATTTCCTTAGCTATATCCCATTTGAAAACTTATTTTGAAATCGTCTGAATATAACTCCGTCGTAGTATTTTATGTATACTAATAATATCTTGAAATAGTACTAAGTAAATATATATATATATATATATATATATATATATATATATATATATATATATATATATATATATATATATATATATATATATGTAATTCGATTGAGAGAGTTTAGAAAAATATATTTTCAAGTTTCTATGAAATAATGAAACCTATTGAATTCTATTTATAATAGATTTTTGAATTATTAAAGTGAATTATTAAAGTATGAATTATTAAAGTGAATTATTAAAGTATGAATTATTAAAGTTAAAGTAAAGTAAAAGTAAAGTAAAGGTAAAGTTAAAGTATAATAAAAGTATAAAACTATGTACGTATAATATGCGTATAAAAATATATAATATTAATTTAAATTGTTATATATATTTAATAAAATAAAATATAAATATCGTTATCTTTATCATACTGGTTAAGTAATGAGTTGTCAAAAAGAATAGATTTCTTAAATCACAGTGGACCTCATAACATAGGCCCGTAATCATATCATAATGTATCTGATAATTCAATCATTTGATATTATCTCTTAATTCTGTCGATAAATATATCGAAACAAATATGTTCATGTAAAGTATCATATATCTAATACTTTGTTAATGTTTTCAGTTAATATTATATATTATATATACATATCTATATACACATAATTGTTCGTGAATCGTCGAACACGGTCAAAGGGTAATTGATTACATGAATGTAGTTCCAAACTTTTTAAGATTCAACATTACAAATTCAGCTTATCGTGTCGGAAACATATAAAGGTTAAGTTTAAATTTGGTCGGAAATTTTCGGGTCGTCACAGTACCTACCCGTTAAAGAAATTTCGTCCCGAAATTTGATCGAGGTAGTCATGGCTAACTATAAAAATGTTTTCATGATGAATATGAGTTGATAAATAGAGTTTTATCATCATTGAGTAATATAGATAAAATAATTTGATTACGCGAAGAGTATAAGTGAAGCTATCGCAAGAGAGTGAAATGAGTAAACGTATATTCGTTTTAACCGATGACGTAGTTATGATTGATTTTCGGAATTCATGGGATTTAAAGAAAATCTTTGCAATAAGATTTGGTTCTTCGGCGATTAAGGAAATCAGGAACTTCTTTGATTAAATGCGATAATCTGTCTCGATTTCTCTGTCTGATATTTTACTATAATTCCACCCCCTTCGTTTCTTTATTTCCACATCTCACACCTTCTAGTCTTTCTCCCCAATTCATACTTTAAAGCATTCATTAATATGCTTCATCCAGTATTGATTCTTGATATACTCTTAACTTTCATATATGTCATTCTTCTTTTTCATCTACCACCGGAGGAAGTTATTTTCTTCTACCATTACCTAGGGGTTATTGTGTTTTTCATTCTCCCGTGTCTTTATATTGCTATACGCATTGATATACAAGGTTTGTAATTTCGGGGTTGTTATCGGGCTTTATATTCTCCATTATATTTCGGAGCTTCATGCATTCGTTTTCTCTTTCCGACCTTAAGTCAAGCGGATAATGGTCCAGAATTCGTAGATATGAATTTTTGGATGAACATAGTTAATGTTCCAAGAAGAAAATCATAATGGCACGATCTTGATTTGGCAAAATACCAGAATATCCGAAAATATAGAGCTATCAAGATGATATGTTCTTAATATGTTTGGAAATTGGGTAGAATGTAAGAGTCGTGTAAACAGTACATGATGACGGTATGTTCTGTGAATCATCACGTTCCATTAGAAACTCAGCATGACTTACTGTAATATAATCACGTTGATCAACTGTCATTATATTATACTAACTCATGCTTCAGTTCCCAACACTACTTCAAAAACATTCCTATTTTAAATTCAAATTTTTTTTTTTAGAATTTAGAAACTAACACAGTTTCTTTTTATGTTGTAACGCAGATATTGCGAAGAGATAAAAGATTTCAGATAAGAATAGTTGTGAAAATATCTTCAGGAATATCGAAGATATTATAATAAAAGATACGATAATATGGATGATGATGAAGATTTGTCTGTGAAGGTTTAGAATAAGAAGTAAGTTGTTTGCTAACGATTTCAGTAGACACTGAATCATTTGGATCTTTTGAAGGCAGGTTTAGTCTTTGTGATTTGTCCACAGCCTCCTTCATGGTCTGCTCAATCCGTTTTCCAGTTTCAAACCTTCTCTTTTTCTTAGCTTTACCACCATACTATTCTTTATCATCAAACTTTTGACTGTTAAAGTCGTTTACAGTTTTTGCTGCTTCATCAGCATTTTTCCAATTTCGGAGAACTAGTTCATGGTTTGGGATGTTTTTCAGAAAATTCACATTCGAAGTATGTAAGTCTAGGAGATAGACGTTATATGTATAACTTTTGACGTAAAATTGTCACGAAATTCAAAATACTGATTGCTAATTCCCAGTAGTTGGTGTGACAATTATTGTTACAGGATGTAGGTGAGTACATGATGGGGTTTTAATGAATAAGTATAGTGGCTTTTCGGAGAGGCTTAAGTCGAAGGTTAATGAAGTTGTTGATAAGTTTACTGCTAATGTGGCGAGATATGAAAGGTTCCCCAGTAACAATGATGAAGGGGTAATTGTTATAATAAGGTTTATTCGTATAAACAAATGAAGGTGATTTGCTGGAGCTGTGACAAAACTGTCTATTTTGGAAAGAGATTGAAAAATTATATTTGGTAATAAATATCAAAGGATCTGACATGGATACGTGTTAAACTATAACTTTGGTTTCAAGAGCTTTTCAGATGCATGACAGTGGGTAATATGTGGTTGGATCATCATCTCGCATGTCTTTAGGAATTTCGAAGTGTTTGAACACATATTGTAATTGTTAATATACATATGATGTTCTAAGATTTTGAATGATACAAATATTTTTGTGAGTTCCATGAATAGAAATGAGCTTCTAGGACAGTTTTGAAGTCAAAGTATAGTTTTGAAAGATGTAGGAATTTAAGAGTGATGATTTCGGTTATATCTTGAATCGAATTCTGTGATTTCAAAATCAGAATATGTAATTAGATTTTGAATGAGTATGGTTGTTTTGATTTTATAAAAGAATGTATATTGTTGTGAAAGTAGGGAGTATAATGGATGATTTGCTGAATCAGATTCGAAGAATGTAACATATTAATTGTGAATTTATATATCTCTCGGGTATTACCTACCCGTTAAAAAAAATTCACAATTAATATTTTGTACAAAAGAATTTTATTACAGTCTTTATGGAAATATATATGTGTATATTTCTTCAGATGTAATATTGATTTAATGAGTTAATATTAAATTAAACTCATTTGATTTATGGTTAAGGCGAGGATAGATCATTTCTAAACTTTAGAAATTACATAATCGCCGTAGAATGTTTCCCCAATGAAGTTATGAATCAATACTTCATCGTTGTGGTATTCCTTGGTATCTACATGGCGTATGACGTCGATGCTCGTGGGACAGATTGTGAAGTTGAGGTTTGCGATGCGGTTGTTGTTGGTGGTGGTAATGGTACTGTTGATGTTGTTGATGGTGGTACTGGTTATGCTGTTGGTGCTGCTGCTGGTGTTTGTAACCTTTGCACCATATTCTCCAAAGCCACTACCCGAGCGCGAAGCTCGTTGACTTCTTCTATTACACCGGGGTAATTGTCGGTTCGGACGAGCGGATAAATAAGATCTAGAATTTGGTGTAGTATACAATCATGATGAGATACTCTGGAAATGAGAGAGAAAATGGTGTTTCGGACAGGTTCGCCGGTAAGTGCTTCAGGTTCATTGCCAAGAGGGCAATGTGGTGGATGAAAGGGATTGCCTTCTTCTTGTCTCCAATGGTTAAGTAGATTACGAACCCATCCCCAATTCATCCAGAATAGATGATGGCTAATTGGTTGATTCATTCCGGTCACGCTGCTTTCGGAGCTCATGTGGAAATTCATATCGGCATAGCTGTCGGAATCCGAGGAACTCGAACTGGTTGAGGGATCCATCTTGTATGATCAGGGAAAGAATTTTTTTGTATGAAATAGATTGTAGAATTTAGATTTGGTATTCTTCAATACATAATTTACATATGTATATATAATACCAAAATCCCATAAATTACGGAGGAATCTTTGAAAGATGTCAGTCAAAGTTGACAGTAACAGATATGCTAAGATAAGAATTCGTCTATACACTATTATGCAATAAATGTAGGAAAACGCGTCTAGACTTAAGAATGATAAGCAGGTAATTTCCTAAGGATGGTAAGTAGATGATTTCCGACTAAAAATGATAAGCAAAAATTTTGACATGCAGACACGGTCGAAGTCCAGACTCACTAATGCATCTTAACAACTATCAGTTAGACACACTAATGCAAGACCTGGTTCGCTAAGACCACCGCTCTGATACCAACTAAAAGGACCCGTTCATATACATTATAAACGATTCACAATAGTTGATTACATCGCGAGGTATTTGACCTCTATATGATACGTTTTACAAACATTGCATTCGTTTTTAAAAGACAAACTTTCTTTACATCAAAAATTGACGGCATGCATACCATTTCATATTACATCCAACTATAATTGACTTAATATTAATCTTGATGAACTCAATGACTCGAATGCAACGTCTTTCAAAGTATGTCTTGAATGACTCCAAGTAATATCCTTAAAATGAGCTAATGCATAGCGGAAGATTTCTTTAATACCTGAGAATAAACATGCTTTAAAGTGTCAACCAAAAGGTTGGTGAGTTCATTAGTTTATCATAATCCATCATTTCCGTAATAGTAATAGACCACAAGATTTCAGTTTCTATAAATATCCGTACACTCGCAAGTGTATAAAAGTATTCTATAAGTTGTAGGCACCCGGTAACAAGCCTTAACGTTCATGTTTTACCCTCTGAAGTACACCAGACCAGGTGTGTTTAATATAACTTCGAAGTACTAAAGCATCCCATAGTCAGGATGGGGTTTGTCAGGCCCAATAGATCTATCTTTAGGATTCGCGCCTACCGTACATAGACAAGTAGTTTAATGTTACCAAGCTAAGGGTATATTTCTGGTTTAAACCCACATAGAATTAGTTTTAGTACTTGTGCCTATTTCGTAAAACATTTATAAAACAGCGCATGTATTCTCAGCCCAAAAATATATATTGCAAAAGCAATTAAAAAGGGAGCAAATGAAACTCACAATACTGTATTTCGTAGCAATTATGTATATGATGGCACTGAACAAGTGCAGGGTTTGTCTCGGATTCACGAACCTATATTAAGTATATATATTTATATGTTGGTCAATCTCTGTCTAACAATTTAGGTCAAGTCGTAGTGTATCACAATCCTAATGCTCGAGACCGACATGCAAAAGTCAACAAAAGTCAACTTGACCCAAAATGACTTTCAAAATCTATACATGTTTATTATATAACTTATATATAGTAGTTTTATATATTTAAATATATTTATCAGATCTTATTATACTAAATAATACAAGTCATTTATTAATAAATAAAAATTTAAATTAAAATTCATATATGATAAAAATATACTTTTATATATCTCAAGTAATAAAATTTATAAAATTCACTTAATATCATAAAAATATAGTGGTATGTATTATTAATGTAATTACATTACGTGTGGTAAAAATATCTTTGTACGCATATTTATTTGATAAAATAATATAATATTGATAATAATAATAATGATAAAAATAATAAAATGATAGTTTCAATAAAAATATTAATTTTTAGTAATAAAGATAATTTTAGTAATAACATCAACTGATAACAGTTATAATAATTGTTTTAATAATAATATTAAAATTAATGATAATTCAGTTGACCATATCTTTTAATCCGTTCATCGAAACCACACGATTTCTAAATGAAAAGTTATTAATTTTTTCTTCAGCTTTTCAACGACATGCATATCATATAACTTATCTCAGTAGCATATGTATCAAATTCGTGATTTATCATAAACTATTTAACGACAAAACTAAGCATACAAACATGCATAATCATATATACTCGAGCACTAGTCAGGGATACACTATTAATATATAAAAGATAAGATATGAATGCTCACGTATCAATATTGTGATTCAATATTGCAGAAAAGTACGTAGACGTAACGAAAATGATAAACGTTAGGTTGACCTCACGAGCAATACCCTTGATCAATACCCATAACCTTTATAGCTATAACCCATAATTTCCTTAGCTATATAACATTTGAAAACTTATTTTGAAATCGTCTGAATATAACTCCGTCGTAGTATTTTATGTATACTAATAATATCTTGAAATAGTACTAAGTAAATATATATATATATGTAATTCGATTGAGAGAGTTTAGAAAAATATATTTTCAAGTTTCTATGAAATAATGAAACCTATTGAATTCTATTTATAATAGATTTTTGAATTATTAAAGTGTATTATTAAAGTATGAATTATTAAAGTGAATTATTAAAGTATGAATTATTAAAGTTAAAGTAAAGTAAAAGTAAAGTAAAGATAAAGTTAAAGTATAATAAAAGTATAAAACTATGTACGTATAATACGCGTATAAAAATATATAATATTAATTTAAATTGTTATATATATTTAATAAAATAAAATATAAATATCGTTATCTTTATCATACTGGTTAAGTAATGAGTTGTCAAAAAGAATAGATTTCTTAAATCACAGTGGACCTCATAACATAGGCCCGTAATCATATCATAATGTATCTGATAATTCAATCATTTGATATTATCTCTTAATTCTGTCGATAAATATATCGAAACAAATATGTTCATGTAAAGTATCATATATCTAATACTTTGTTAATGTTTTCAGTTAATATTATATATTATATATACATATCTATATACACATAATTGTTCGTGAATCGTCAAACACGGTCAAAGGGTAATTGATTACATGAATGTAGTTTCAAACTTTTTAAGATTCAACATTACAAATTCTGCTTATCGTGTCGGAAACATATAAAGGTTAAGTTTAAATTTGGTCGGAAATTTTTGGGTCGTCACACAGGTCTACTGGTCTGTTACAGAAATAGCAGGTCAGTAGGGTTTGGACAGAACAGTAAGTTTAAGTGAGTTCCGGTGGTCTTGGTGCTTGATGTTCATCATGGTTCTCATCCTTGATGCATATAGCTTCAAGTGTACAACTCATTTATGTGTTTGCATCGTCTTAACCAAGATTTGGCCATCATAACACTAGTGTAAGTCTATGATATGGAGCACAACTCACTTAAGAGTTGTATGAAGTTTGATGAACCAAAGTTGCATCAAGATCATAGATTCAACACATGCATGAATTAGAAAAGTAATATTGTACTACAAACTTGAAAATAAACTAACTAATCAAAATCTTAAGTGGTTAGTTTGATCTTGAAGATCCAAGACCCAAAATTTATTAAGTAAATTTTTATGTTCTTGAACCTTTTAAAGTTAATCTTTAGTTCAAGATAAATGAGATCAAAGTGAACTTGTAACACTTGACCATCTATAACCAAAATCACGATTTTAATACATGAACAAATGAAGAAATAAACTAATTACAAAAGTAGTAAGTTCATGAGTTTCATCCTTTTAAAGATTCAAGCCTAAATCTTGATATTTAGAAAGTAAACTTTTAAGTTTACTAACATGCATTCAAGTAATGATTTTTACAACCATGAACTTACAATCTTTTAAAACAATAGAGGTAGAACATAAACTGTAGTGACCCGAACTTTTTTACGTTTATATATATTAATTTAGATTGATATTTACATGATTAAATGTTTCCAACATGTTAAGCAATCAAACTTGTTAAGACTTGATTAATTGAAATATGTTTCATACAGACAATTGACCACCCAAGTTGACCGGTGATTCACGAACGTTAAAACTTGTAAAAACTATATGATGACATATATATGGATATATATATAGTTAACATGATACTATGATAAGTAAACATATCATTAAGTATATTAACAATGAACTACATATGTAAAAACAAGACTACTAACTTAATGATTTTTAAACGAGACATATATGTAACGATTATCGTTGTAAAGACATTTAATGTATATATATCATATTAAGAGATATTCATACATGATAATATCATGATAATATAATAATTTAAAATCTCATTTGATATTATAAACATTGGGTTAACAACATTTAACAAGATCGTTAACCTAAAGGTTTCAAAACAACACTTACATGTAACGACTAACGATGACTTAACGACTCAGTTAAAATGTATATACATGTAGTGTTTTAATATGTATTTATACACTTTTGAAAGACTTCAATACACTTATCAAAATACTTCTACTTAACAAAAATGCTTACAATTACATCCTCGTTCAGTTTCATCAACAATTCTACTCGTATGCACTCGTATTCGTACTCGTACAATACACAGCTTTTAGATGTATGTACTATTGGTATATACACTCCAATGATCAGCTCTTAGCAGCCCATGTGAGCCACCTAACACATGTGGGAACCATCATTTGGCAACTAGCATGAAATATCTCATAAAATTACAAAAATATGAGTAATCATTCATGACTTATTTACATGAAAACAAAATTACATATCCTTTATATCTAATCCATACACCAACGACCAAAAACACCTACAAACACTTTCATTCTTCAATTTTCTTCATCTAATTGATCTCTCTCAAGTTCTATCTTCAAGTTCTAAGTGTTCTTCATATATTCTACAAGTTCTAGTTACATAAAATCAAGAATACTTTCAAGTTTGCTAGCTCACTTCCAATCTTGTAAGGTGATCATCCAAAGGTGTGAAAAGTATCACTCGGGGTTCTGCACCAAATTTTGCAACAAGTGTAAAAGAAATGGTCATAGCGCGGCGAAGTGTGAGGTCTACGGACCAGGGGTTAATAGAACGAAAGGAACAAATGGTGTCGGAACGAGTAATGGCGGAGCAAGTAGTGTCGTAGCAAGTTATGCCAATGCAGTTTGTTATAAATGTGGAAAACCGGGCCACATTATTAGAAATTGCCCGAACCAGGAGAACACGAATGGACAAGGCCGCGGAAGAGTTTTCAATATTAATGCGGCAGAGGCACAGGAAGACCCGGAGCTTGTTACGGGTACGTTTCTTATTGACAATAAATCTGCTTACGTTTTATTTGATTCGGGTGCGGATAGAAGCTATATGAGTAGAGATTTTTGTGCTAAATTAAGTTGTCCATTGACGCCTTTGGATAGTAAATTTTTACTCGAATTAGCAAATGGTAAATTAATTTCAACAGATAATATATGTCGGAATCGAGAAATTAAACTGGTTAGCGAAACATTTAAGATTGATTTGATACCAGTAGAGTTAGGGAGTTTTGATGTGATAATCGGTATGGACTGGTTGAAAGAAGTGAAAGCAGAGATCGTTTGTTACAAAAATGCAATTCGCATTATACGAGAAAAAGGAAAACCCTTAATGGTGTACGGAGAAAAGGGCAACACGAAGCTACATCTTATTAGTAATTTGAAGGCACAAAAACTAATAAGAAAAGGTTGCTATGCTGTTCTAGCACACGTCGAGAAAGTACAAACTGAAGAAAAGAGCATCAATGATGTTCCCATTGCAAAAGAATTTCCCGATGTATTTCCGAAAGAATTACCGGGATTACCCCCACATCGATCCGTTGAATTTCAAATAGATCTTGTACCAGGAGCTGCACCAATAGCTTGTGCTCCTTACAGACTCGCACCCAGCGAGATGAAAGAACTGCAAAGCCAATTACAAAAACTTTTAGAGCGTGGTTTCATTCGACCAAGCACATCACTGTGGGGAGCTCCTATTTTGTTTGTCAAGAAGAAAGATGGTACATTCAGGTTGTGTATCGACTACCGAGAGTTGAACAAACTTACCATCAAGAACCGCTACCCACTACTGAGAATCGACGACTTATTTGATCAACTACAAGGCTCGTCTGTTTATTCAAAGATTGACTTACGTTCCGGGTATCATCAAATGCGGGTGAAAGATGATGATATTCCAAAGACTGCTTTCAGAACACGTTACGGTCATTACGAGTTTATAGTCATGCCGTTTGGTTTAACTAATGCACCAGCTGTGTTCATGGACCTTATGAACCAAGTGTGTGGACCATACCTTGATAAGTTTGTCATTGTTTTCATTGATGACATACTTATTTACTCAAAGAATGACCAAGAACACGGTGAACATTTGAGAAAGGTGTTAGAAGTATTGAGGAAGGAAGAATTGTACGCTAAGTTTTCAAAGTGTGCATTTTGGTTGGAAGAAGTTCAATTCCTCGGTCACATAGTGAACAAAGAAGGTATTAAGGTGGATCCGGCAAAGATAGAAACTGTTGAAAAGTGGGAAACCCCAAAAACTCCGAAACACATACGCCAGTTTTTAGGACTAGCTGGTTACTACAGAAGGTTCATCCAAGACTTTTCCAAAATAGCAAAACCCTTGACTGCATTAACGCATAAAGGGAAGAAATTTGAATGGAATGATGAACAAGAGAAAGCGTTTCAGTTATTGAAGAAAAAGCTAACTACGACACCTATATTGTCATTGCCTGAAGGGAATGATGATTTTGTGATTTATTGTGACGCATCAAAGCAAGGTCTCGGTTGTGTATTAATGCAACGAACGAAGGTGATTGCTTATGCGTCTAGACAATTGAAGATTCACGAACAAAATTATACGACGCATGATTTGGAATTAGGCGCGGTTGTTTTTGCATTAAAGACTTGGAGGCACTACTTATATGGGGTCAAAAGTATTATATATACCGACCACAAAAGTCTTCAACACATATTTAATCAGAAACAACTGAATATGAGGCAGCGTAGGTGGATTGAATTGTTGAATGATTACGACTTTGAGATTCGTTACCACCCGGGGAAGGCAAATGTGGTAGCCGATGCCTTGAGCAGGAAGGACAGAGAACCCATTCGAGTAAAATCTATGAATATAATGATTCATAATAACCTTACTACTCAAATAAAGGAGGCGCAACAAGGAGTTTTAAAAGAGGGAAATTTAAAGGATGAAATACCCAAAGGATCGGAGAAGCATCTTAATATTCGGGAAGACGGAACCCGGTATAGGGTTGAAAGGATTTGGGTACCCAAATTTGGAGATATGAGAGAAATGGTACTTAGAGAAGCTCATAAAACCAGATACTCAATACATCCTGGAACGGGGAAGATGTACAAGGATCTCAAGAAACATTTTTGGTGGCCGGGTATGAAAGCCGATGTTGCTAAATACGTAGGAGAATGTTTGACGTGTTCTAAGGTCAAAGCTGAGCATCAGAAACCATCAGGTCTACTTCAACAACCCGAAATCCCGGAATGGAAATGGGAAAACATTACCATGGATTTCATCACTAAATTGCCAAGGACTGCAAGTGGTTTTGATACTATTTGGGTAGTAGTTGATCGTCTCACCAAATCAGCACACTTCCTGCCAATAAGAGAAGATGACAAGATGGAGAAGTTAGCAAGACTGTATTTGAAGGAAGTCGTCTCCAGACATGGAATACCAATCTCTATTATCTCTGATAGGGATGACAGATTTATTTCAAGATTCTGGCAGACATTACAGCAAGCATTAGGAACTCGTCTAGACATGAGTACTGCCTATCATCCACAAACTGATGGGTAGAGCAACAGAACGATACAAACGCTTGAAGACATGCTACGAGCATGTGTTATTGATTTCGGAAACAGTTGGGATCGACATCTACCGTTAGCAGAATTTTCCTACAACAACAGCTACCATTCAAGCATTGAGATGGAGCCGTTTGAAGCACTTTATGGTAGAAAGTGCAGGTCTCCGATTTGTTGGAGTAAAGTGGGGGATAGACAGATTACGGGTCCGGAGATTATACAAGAAACTACCGAGAAGATCATCCAAATTCAACAACGGTTGAAAACCGCCCAAAGTCGACAAAAGAGCTACGCTGACATTAAAATAAAAGATATAGAATTTGAAATTGGAGAGATGGTCATGCTTAAAGTTGCACCTTGGAAAGGAATTGTTCGATTTGGTAAACGAGGGAAATTAAATCCAAGGTATATTGGACCATTCAAGATTATTGATCGTGTCGGACCAGTAGCTTACCGACTTGAGTTACCACAAAAACTCGCGGCTGTACATAACACTTTCCACGTCTTGAATTTGAAGAAATGTTTTGCTAAAGAAGATCTCACTATTCCGTTAGATGAAATCCAAATCAACGAAAAACTTCAATTCATCGAAGAACCCGTCGAAATAATGGATCGTGAGGTTAAAAGACTTAAGCAAAACAAGATACCAATTGTTAAGGTTCGATGGAATGCTCGTAGAGGACCCGAGTTCACCTGGGAGCGTGAAGATCAGATGAAGAAGAAATACCCGCATCTATTTCCAGAAGATTCGTCAAAACCTTCAACAGCTTAAAATTTCGGGACGAAATTTATTTAACGGGTAGGTACTGTAGTGACCCGAACTTTTCCATGTTTATATATATTAATTTAGATTGATATCTACATGATTAAATTTTTCCAACATGTTAAGCAATCAAACTTGTTAAGACTTGATTAATTGAAATATGTTTCATACAGACAATTGACCACCCAAGTTGACCGGTGATTCACGAACGTTAAAACTTGTAAAAACTATATGATGACATATATATGGATATATATATAGTTAACATGATACTATGATAAGTAAACATATCATTAAGTATATTAACAATGAACTACATATGTAAAAACAAGACTACTAACTTAATGATTTTTAAACGAGACATATATGTAACGATTATCGTTGTAAAGACATTTAATGTATATATATCATATTAAGAGATATTCATACATGATAATATCATGATAATATAATAATTTAAAATCTCATTTTATATTATAAACATTAGGTTAACAACATTTAACAAGATCGTTAACCTAAAGGTTTCAAAACAACACTTACATGTAACGACTAACGATGACTTAACGACTCAGTTAAAATGTATATACATGTAGTGTTTTAATATGTATTTATACACTTTTGAAAGACTTCAATACACTTATCAAAATACTTCTGCTTAACAAAAATGCTTACAATTACATCCTCTTTCAGTTTCATCAACAATTCTACTCGTATGCACCCGTATTCGTACTCGTACAATACACAGCTTTTAGATGTATGTACTATTGGTATATACACTCCAATGATCAGCTCTTAGCAGCCCATGTGAGTCACCTAACACATGTGGGAACCATCATTTGGCAACTAGCATGAAATATCTCATAAAATTACAAAAATATGAGTAATCATTCATGACTTATTTACATGAAAACAAAATTACATATCCTTTATATCTAATCCATACACCAACAACCAAAAACACCTACAAACACTTTCATTCTTCAATTTTCTTCATCTAATTGATCACTCTCAAGTTCTATCTTCAAGTTCTAAGTGTTCTTCATATATTCTACAAGTTCTAGTTACATAAAATCAAGAATACTTTCAAGTTTGCTAGCTCACTTCCAATCTTGTAAGGTGATCATCCAACCTCAAGAAATCTTTGTTTCTTACAGTAGGTTATCATTCTAATACAAGGTAATAATCATATTCAAACTTTGGTTCAATTTCTATAACTATAACAATCTTATTTCAAGTGATGATCTTACTTGAACTTGTTTTCGTGTCATGATTCTGCTTCAAGAACTTCGAGCTATCCAAGGATCCGTTGAAGCTAGATCCATTTTTCTCTTTTCCATTAGGTTTATCCAAGGAACTTAAGGTAGTAATGATTTTCATAACATCATTCAATTCATACATATAAAGCTATCTTATTCGAAGGTTTAAACTTGTAATCACTAGAACATAGTTTAGTTAATTCTAAACTTGTTCGCAAACAAAAGTTAATCCTTCTAACTTGACTTTTAAAATCAACTAAACACATGTTCTATATCTATATGATATGCTAACTTAATGATTTAAAACCTGGAAACACGAAAAACACCGTAAAACCGGATTTACGCCGTCGTAGTAACACCGCGGGCTGTTTTGGGTTAGTTAATTAAAAACTATGATAAACTTTGATTTAAAAGTTGTTATTCTGAGAAAATGATCTTTATTATGAACATGAAACTATATCCAAAAATTATGGTTAAACTCAAAGTGGAAGTATGTTTTCTAAAATGGTCATCTAGACGTCGTTCTTTCGACTGAAATGACTACCTTTACAAAAACTACTTGTAACTTATTTTTCTGACTATAAACCTATACTTTTTCTCTTTAGATTCATAAAATAGAGTTCAATATGAAACCATAGCAATTTGATTCACTCAAAACGGATTTAAAATGAAGAAGTTATGGGTAAAACAAGATTGGATAATTTTTCTCATTTTAGCTACGTGAAAATTGGTAACAAATCTATTCCAACCATAACTTAATCAACTTGTATTGTATATTATGTAATCTTGAGATACCATAGACACGTATACAATGTTTTGACCTATCATGTCGACACATCTATATATATTTCGGAACAACCATAGACACTCTATATGTGAATGTTGGAGTTAGCTATACAGGGTTGAGGTTGATTCCAAAATATATATAGTTTGAGTTGTGATCAATACTGAGATACGTATACACTGGGTCGTGGATTGATTCAAGATAATATTTATCGATTTATTTCTGTACATCTAACTGTGGACAACTAGTTGTAGGTTACTAACAAGGACAGCTGACTTAATAAACTTAAAACATCAAAATATATTAAAAGTGTTGCAAATATATTTTGAACATACTTTGATATATATGTATATATTGTTATAGGTTTGTGAATCAACCAGTGGCCAAGTCTTACTTCCCGACGAAGTAAAAATCTGTGAAAGTGAGTTATAGTCCCAATTTTAAAATCTAATATTTTTGGGATGAGAATACATGCAGGTTTTATAAATGATTTACAAAATAGACACAAGTACGTGAAACTACATTCTATGGTTGAATTATCGAAATCGAATATGCCCCTTTTTATTAAGTCTGGTAATCTAAGAATTAGGGAACGGACACCCTAATTGACGCGAATCCTAAAGATAGATCTATTGGGCCTAACAAACCCCATCCAAAGTACCGGATGCTTTAGTACTTCGAAATTTATATCATATCCGAAGGGTGTCCCGGAATGATGGGGATATTCTTATATATGCATCTTGTTAATGTCGGTTACCAGGTGTTCACCATATGAATGATTTTTATCTCTATGTATGGGATGTGTATTGAAATATGAAAATCTTGTGGTCTATTATTATGATTTGATATATATAGGTTAAACCTATAACTCACCAACATTTTTGTTGACGTTTTAAGCATGTTTATTCTCAGGTGATTATTAAGAGCTTCCGCTGTCGCATACTTAAATAAGGACGAGATTTGGAGTCCATGCTTGTATGATATTGTGTAAAAACTGCATTCAAGAAACTTATTTTGTTGTAACATATTTGTATTGTAAGCCATTATGTAATGGTCGTGTGTAAACATGATATTTTAGATTATCATTATTTGATAATCTACGTAAAGATTTTTAAACCTTTATTGATGAAATAAAGGCTATGGTTTGTTTTAAAATGAATGCAGTCTTTGAAAAACGTCTCATATAGAGGTCAAAACCTCGCAACGAAATCAATTAATATGGAACGTTTTTAATCAATAAGAACGGGAAATTTCATAAACTAGGGAGTTTTGTTCTTGCATGTTCTTGTTAACACAAGATAAATGAAGAATCAAACTAGAAAGTTTGCTTCTTAGTAATTTGTATGTAATAATAAGGAACTAGTAATCAAAACAACTACAAATAAGTAACAATAACAAGAACAAGTAACAACAAGTAAATGATGATGATTAAGGGGTGTTGTGGTTCGGTTTTAGTAAGGAGAAAGAAGGGAGAATTGCTCATAATACTTACAAGAACTAGAAAGAAAAAGGAGAGAAAGTAGATGCAAGGTTGAAGTGTGAAAGGGTGAAGTGGAACAAGAGTTTATGTAGTCAAACTTGGAAACCAAAAACCCCCCCTCCCCATGCTTGTGGCCGTGATTTTCCACCACCAATGAGGGTGGGAGATGCCCACTAACACTTGCATGCTTATTGACTAAAAGGATGGTAATTAAGGGTGCATGTATGAGGATGAGGTGCAAGTGAATGGTAAATAGATTTTTACTAAGTTTTTCATGTAGTTAAATCCTAAGGTAGTACTTACATGGGTGTTGGGATAATTAAGTCCATTAAGGTGTAGGGTGGGCTTATAAGTCCATAACCATGAGTCCACAACATTTAGCAAGCCCAAGTTCAAGTAATTCACAAATTATTCCAACTAAAGCCCAAGTAGTTAACTAATAACCATAGTTAATCAAAATGATTACTAAAACTAATCATGAATGTAAATAACATGTGAAAATATTATTCGTGTAAGTTCCGGGTGTCACAAAGACGTTTCGGGCATTAAAGAATCAAGTACGGGTAATCATGGCAACAAGTAAATGTAATAACATAAATTCGTTTAAATCACACGTGTTAATAATAATAATTACTAATAAATAAACGTTGGAAAATCCAGGGTCGTTACATCACCCACCTGTTAAAGAAAATTTCGTCCCGAAATTTTAAGCTGAGGTAGATGGAGGAGTCGGAAAAGGTGAGGATACTTCTGTATCATCTGATCCTCTCGCTCCCAAGTAAACTCAGGTCCTCGTTTGGCATTCCATCGTACTCGGACGATTGAGATCTTGTTGCGCTTCAAAGTTTTGATCTCACGATCCATAATTTCAACAGGTTCTTCCACAAAGTGGAGTTTGTCGTCAATCATAAGTTCCTCAAGTGGTATGATAAGTTCGGGTGCAGCAAGACACTTCTTCAAGTTTGACACGTGGAAAGTAGGATGAACTGAACTCAATTGTGCTGGTAGATCCAAACGGTAAGCAACGGGTCCAACACGTTCCAAGATTTCAAAAGGGCCAATGTATCGTGGGTTTAACTTTCCACGTTTTCCAAAACAGATCACACCTTTCCAAGGTGCAACCTTTAACATTACACGATCACCAACGTTGAATTCAAAGTCCTTACGTTTAAGATCGGCATAACTCTTTTGGCGATCACGGGCAGTCTTAAGTATAGCTTGAATCTGAGCAATCTTCTCCGTGGTTTCGTGGACTACCTCGGGTCCGGTGATTTGCTTTTTACCTACTTCAGCCCAACAAATAGGAGATCGGTACTTACGGCCATACAACGCTTCAAAAGGTGCAGCATTAATGCTCGAGTGGTAACTGTTGTTGTATGAGAATTCAGCTAGTGGCAAATGCCTTTCCCAGGCCTTTCCAAAATCAATGACACATGCACGCAACATGTCTTCCAACATCTGAATTGTTCGTTCACTTTGCCCGTCAGTTTGAGGATGATAAGCAGTACTCATGTCAAGACGAGTTCCCATGGCTTCTTGCAAAGAACGCCAAAATCTAGAGGCAAAATGGGGATCACGATCGGAGATGATCGATAAGGGTACACCATGACGAGATACAACCTCCTTGATGTATAGTTGAGCAAGTCTCTCCATCGTATCCGTTTCCTTCATCGCTAGAAAGTGTGCAGATTTAGTAAGGCGGTCAACAATAACCCAAATAGTATCGTATCTGCCCACCGTCTTTGGCAGCTTGGTGATGAAGTCCATTGTTATCATTTCCCACTTCCATTGTGGGATTTCCGGTTGTTGGAGTAAACCAAAAGGTCTCTGATGCTCGGCTTTAACCTTCGAGCAGGTCAAACACTTACCAACATAAGTCGCAACGTCCTTCTTAAGATTCGGCCACCAATACTGTTCCTTAAGGTCGTGGTACATTTTGCCCGCTCCAGGATGAATCGAATATCTCGATTTGTGTGCTTCATCAAGTATAAGGTTCCGTAGATCTCCATAACGAGGTACCCAAATTCTTCCGGCATAACATCGGAGTCCAGTATCTCTAACCTCGAATCGAGAGATAAGTATGTTCAAATGTTCATGAGATATATTCTCCTCCTTGAGAGCCTCATCTTGGGCTACTCGGATCTGATTGTTGAGGTTCGAATGGATGGTGATGTTCAGAGCCCGAACGCGAAGAGGTACCGTCCTCTCCTTTCGACTCAAAGCGTCAGCTACAACATTGGCCTTGCCAGGGTGATAACGGAGTTCACAATCGTAGTCGTTAAGTGTCTCGATCCATCGACGCTGTCTCATATTCAGTTGCTTCTAATCGAAGATGTGTTGAAGACTCTTGTGATCGGTGAAGATAGTACTTTTAGTTCCATACAAATAGTGTCTCCATAATTTGAGCGCGAAGACAACGGCTCTAAGTTCGAGATCGTGAGTTGTGTAGTTCCGCTCATGAATCTTCAATTGTCGGGATGCATAGGCAATAAACTTTGATCTTTGCATCAATACGCAACCAAATCCATTCTTCGATGCATCGCAATAAACAACAAAGTCGTCACTGCCCTCAGGAAGCGATAGGATAGGTGCGGTGGTTAACTTCTTATTCAAGGTTTGAAATGCTGATTCATGTGCGGGTTCCCAAATGAACTTCTTGCCCTTGTGAGTCAGTGCGGTCAAAGGACGTGCAATCAGAGAGAAACCCTCGATAAACCTTCGGTAATAACCGGCAAGACCTAGGAATTGGCGAATATGAGTCGGAGTGGTGGGGGTTTCCCACTTGCTGATAGCTTCAATCTTCGCGGGATCAACTTTGATACCCTGGTCGCTCACAACATGGCCCAGAAACTGTACTTCCTTCAACCAAAATTCGCACTTGGAGAATTTAGCGTAAAGTTGCTCTTGTCTTAAGAGTTCAAGCACTAATCGGAGGTGTTGCTCATGTTCTTCTCCGCTTTTGGAGTAGATGAGGATATCATCTATGAAGACGATAACAAACTTGTCCAAGTATGGCTTGCAGACACGATTCATGAGGTCCATAAATACGGCAGGTGCATTGGTTAATCCGAACGGCATTACGAGAAATTCATAATGACCATAGCGTGTCCTAAATGCAGTCTTCATCACATCACTCTCTTTCACCCTCAACTGGTGATAACCGGATCGCAAATCGATCTTAGAGTAAACGCTCGATCCTTGCAACTGATCGAAAAGATCGTCAATTCGTGGTAGTGGAATCATATTCTTGATTGTCAATTTGTTGAGTTCACGGTAGTCGATACACATACGGAAGGATCCATCCTTCTTCTTCACAAACAAAACAGGTGCGCCCCACGGCGAAGAACTTGGTTGAATAAACCCACGATCTAGGAGTTCCTGTAGTTGGCTTTATAACTCTTGCATCTCGGAAGGTGCAAGTCGGTACGGTGCGCGAGCTACAGGTGCCGCTCCTGGCACTAAATCGATCTGAAATTCTACTGCTCTTGGCGGCGGTAATCCAGGCAATTCTTCAGGGAAGACATCGGAAAATTCGTTCACAATTCGAACGTCGTTCACGCTCTTCACCTCGGTTTCTACCGCTTTCACATGTGCTAGGACAGCAAAACGTCCTTTCTTCATAATCTTTTGCGCTTTTACGCAACTAATGAGGTTCAGCTTCAAGGTACATCTCTCTCCGTAGATGATCAGTGGTTCACCGTCTCCTTGTGGTATGCGAAGTGCTTTATCTCCACAGATAATATCAGCCTTTATCTTGCTCAACCAATCCATACCGATGATCACGTCAAAACTTCCCAGTTTGATAGGTATCAAGTCAATTTCGAAATTCGCACCCGCTATATTAATAATTGCTCCTCGGCCAATTTGGTCAACCTTTTCAAGTTTACCGTTGGCTACCTCGACAAGCATACTCTCTTTTAAAGGGACTAACGACCAATTTATCTTATCACAAAAGTGTCTACATACATAACTTCTATCGGCACCAGTATCAAATAGGACAGAAGCTAAAAGATTGCTGATAGTGAATATACCTGTCACCAAGTCGGGGTTCTCGCGTGCATCCCTTGCATTAACATTAAAAGCTCTACCTCGCGGTGGTCCACCGTCTTTTCGCTTGTCGGGACACTCATTCCTGAAGTGACCCGTCTTTCCGCATCCGTAGCACTTCTTCGGCCCGGTGGGGTTCGCCCTTGCATTCGGGGTTGTGACCTTGCAATCCTTGCCTATATGTCCAGACTATTGGCACTTCTCACAAACCACATTACAATACCCAGTGTGGTGTTTGTAACACCTCTTGCATTGCGGTAGGGTACCTTTGTAGTTCGGGTTGGAGCTCGTGCCGGTGTTGGGATTTCCACCGTTGTTGTGTCTCTTAGCGGGGGTCTGGTCATAGGTTCTTCCCCTGTTGTTGTTGTTGTTATTATCCCACTTTTGCTTTTCACTACTACCAGCTTCAAACTTAGCCTTCTCCGGCACATCAATGAGAATCTGATTCATGAGGGTATGCGCCATGCGCATTGCTTCGGGAACATTCGGTGGTTTGGATGAGGTGACGTTTCCTTTGATGGACTTAGGGAGTCCCCAGAAGTATCTCTCCATTCGTTTGAATTCCGGGGTGACCATGGTCGGACACATCAGGGCTAGTTCCAAAAATCTCCTGTTGTAACCATCAAGGTCGTTCCCAACGGCCTTTAACTGCATGAATTCCATCTCCATCTTTTGTATTTCGGTTCTCGAGCAATACTCATCAATCATTGCCGCTTTGAATTCCTCCCATGGCGTAGCATACGCCTCATCAATGCCTTTCGCTTGAGCTAACGTGTTCCACCACGTTAGCGTGCCATCAGATAGCGTGCAAGAAGCAAATTTGGTTTTTTTATCCTCCGAACAGTTGCTAACTCGGAATACTGATTCAAACTTTTCGAACCATCTGGTGAGACTAACCGGTCCCTCGGTTCCACTGAAGTTATGCGGTTTGCAGCTCTGGAATTCCTTGTAAGTGCACCCATTTCGAACGGGTGGGATAACAGGTGGTGGTGGCGGTGGAGCTTGGAGATTTCTTTCAGCTAGGGCTGCAGCGACCCGTTCGTTGATCATGTCCTCAATCTGGGCGGCGGTAGGTGTAGATCTTCCGTTGGCCATGGTATTCTAAACAAACATTTTGACTCAAGTCAAAATCTAGTATGCAAATAGTAATAATGCAATATACAGTAATCAACATGGAATCAAAACATCTCATGTTATTAAATAACGCATCTAGGTACAAATACCACAGAATCATCGTACAGTAATGTAAATAGGACATCGTGCAAGAATTAAATAACGCAAAGTTCCATTCTTTAATAATAATAAGTTTCATACATCTGAATAAGTCCGTACAATACATGAGTAATACAATAAACTACAACTAGATTACATATCGAAATCTAAATACAAAAGTCCTACGGTGAAGGCGGGTGAACTGCTCCTCGAGCCAACTGCTCCTCGAGCTCAGTGACTCGAGCTCGGAGAGTCTCAATCTCCCTCATCAGTTCCTCGTTAGAGGGAGCTGGTGGGGCAGGCGGTGCAGGTGGGGCAGGTGGTGCGGGTGGTGCTGATGTAAATGGTCCAGCTCCGGATGTAGACGGTACGTCCCTAGATGTAAGTGGTCCGTATCTAAATCTAGGTGGTACGGTTCCAGGAATAGTCAATACGTAACGGGGAACCTTACGTATCTGTGGGTCGGCAGGGTATGGCACAACTCGTTTACGAGCAGTAACCCTACGACGATGGCCAAATGTGTCAGTAAAAGCGCGACCTCCATTCACCCCTGGAATGTCGGTGCCGTCGAAACGGTACCGCTTCTTCGGCGGGGTGGAGGGTGCCTGAATAGGTCTATCAGCAGGATCCTCATCATCGCTGGAGTCGTCTGATGATGAAGAATCGGCGGATGATGAGTCATCCGAATCGTGTGGTGGTGATACTGGTGGCTGAGCTGGTAATCCGAAGTGTTTGAAGGCGGCCAACATCTGTCTGTGTCTGCCTGGCGGAATCACGACTAAACGTCCGTCGGGAGTGCGTCGGCAAGGCGTGCGTATGTGGTTACGAAACGGCCCTTCCCCGAACTCCGCGGGGATCTCAATACCACCAATGCGGGGCTGTGACCTCGAGGGTCCGGGAGCAGACACTGGAGCGGGTGCACTAGTAACAGCTCTGAAAGTAGAAGCGCCGGGATCACTAGTGGGTGTCGGGACCGGTGTATCGGCAGTAGCAGCAGCAGGTGTAGTAGTAGGTAGGGCGACGGGGTCTGAGTCTGTACTGCCCGAAACGCTAGCAGATGGTACATTCGACATCTGAACAAGGAAAAATAAATTTTCCATGTCAGTAAGTCATAAAGCAAGCACGTATTAGGCCAACAGTTTAAATCATGTATAACAGTAACTAGCATGGCAATAACAACAATTCGTATGAAAGTAGCATGTAATCAAAAGCAAGTAGCATCATGCAGTAGTGATATCATGTAGTAGCATACGGCATATAGCAGAAAAAGTAAGCAGCGACATGCAGTAAGTTCAGCGGAAACAAGTAAACTAGCAAGTTGTAGATTAGTCCTATTAGTGAATCCTACTCGGGTCGGTCTTAGACTCACTAATGCATCCTAATTCCCTACAACCAATGCTCTGATACCAAATGTGATGCCCCGTACAAAACCATCGTGTACCAATCATCAACGACAGGATCATTACAAGGTTAAGTACTATATGCTGTAATAAAATAAGTTGCATTCACGATAAAAAGGTGATGTCATAACCGACATCAAATGTTTTACAATCCAAAAGTATGCTTCACTAAGTAGAAGCAAATAATAAGTGTATGTGACCACAACGGTCGTTACAAGTCATAGTTCAAAAGTACGAATGTTTGAATGCAAAATAAAGTAGTTCATGCGTTGTCAACTCTAAGCAGCGGGTGTCTACAGCACAACAAGTACACAGCGGAAGTAAACCTTACGCACCTGAGAAAAACATGCTTAAAATGTCAACACAACGGTTGGTGAGCTATAGTTTAAGTATAACAGTAATGTAAGTAGGCCACGAGATTTCAGTGCTACAACGAGCGTTTCAAAAGTATGTAAAAGTATATGCTTGTCCGTGGGCACTTGGTAACTAACTTAACGTTTATACCCCCTGAAAGTACACTTGGCAAGTGCGTATGATTACGAAGTATTAATCACTCATTAAATGCTAGCGCGACTAGCCCGAGTGGGGATGTCAAACCCTATGGATCCATATCTAAGATTCGCGTTCATGGTTCAAAAACCAATGATTAAACGTTACTGAGCTAAAGGGAATGTTTATGCCGTTGTATAACCCATACATATATAAGTTTAAGTACTCGTGCCTAGTATGTAAAACATAAAATCCGCATGTATTCTCAGTTCCCAAAATAAGTTAAAGTAAAAAGGGAATGCTACAACTCACAATGATAATGTAGTCGTAAAGTCGGTTCGGAAAAGGTGTGCAAGGAATCGGTCCGAAGGTCCTCAACCTAAGTCAAATAGTACTAAGTCAGTAAATCGTCCGAATAGTTTTAAAAGTATGTAATTAATGTCTTAAGGGTCATCATCATTCATCATTTAACAAAAGGCGTAAGTGAGTTTCGTTTATGAATGTATTTTAAAACAAAGGCTGACTTCAGTCAGTCACCACGGCCTCTACCCTTACTGAATTAAGGTGAGACCAGTGGCCATGGCTCCATCTATAAGTCCCTTAAGTGTGGTAAAAATTTCATAAGAAAACTCGTCGTTGTTTGACCGTGGTGACGGTTTAAGTGCGAGTAGGTCTGAAATTTCTGCACAACGTTAAAAGGACCTAGTGACGATCGGAGGGCCATAAATCCTAAACCGTAACTCGGATGAAGACAAGTCTTATATGAAAAGTTATCTACACGAAATGAGCTATCTGAAAGTAAAGGTTACAGTAGCTCAGGTTTACTGGTCTGTTACAGAAACCAGAAAAACAGAAACTGTAAACAGAAAACAGAAAAGTAAATGGACATAGTGACGCTCGGAGGGCCGTAGATTCTAAACCGTAACTCGGATTAAGACGAGTCTTATATGAAAAGTTATCTACTCGAAAAGTTCTATCTAAAAATCATGATCTCAGTAGCCCAGGTCTACTGGTATGTTACAGAAACAGCAGGTCAGTAGGGTTTGGACAGAACAGTAAGTTTAAGTGAGTTCCGGTGGTCTTGGTGCTTGATGTTCATCATGGTTCTCATCCTTGATGCATATAGCTTCAAGTGTACAACTCATTTATGTGTTTGCATCGTCTTAACCAAGATTTGGCCATCATAACACTAGTGTAAGTCTATGATATGGAGCACAACTCACTTAAGAGTTGTATGAAGTTTGATGAACCAAAGTTGCATCAAGATCATAGATTCAACACATGCATGAATTAGAAAAGTAATATTGTACTACAAACTTGAAAATAAACTAACTAATCAAAATCTTAAGTGGTTAGTTTGATCTTGAAGATCCAAGACCCAAAATTTATTAAGTAAATTTTTATGTTCTTGAACCTTTTAAAGTTAATCTTTAGTTCAAGATAAATGAGATCAAAGTGAACTTGTAACACTTGACCATCTATAACCAAAATCATGATTTTAATACATGAACAAATGAGGATATAAACTAATTACAAAAGTAGTAAGTTCATGAGTTTCATCCTTTTAAAGATTCAAGCCTAAATCTTGATCTTTAGAAAGTAAACTTTTAAGTTTACTAACAGGCATTCAAGTAATGATTTTTACAACCATGAACTTACAATCTTTTAAAACAATAGAGGTAGAACATAAACTAGGGAGTTTTGTTCTTGCATGTTCTTGTTAACACAAGATAAATGAAGAATCAAACTAGAAAGTTTGCTTCTTAGTAATTTGTATGTAACAATAAGGAACTAGTAATCAAAACAACTACAAATAAGTAACAATAACAAGAACAAGTAACAACAAGTAAATGATGATGATTAAGGGGTGTTGTGGTTCGGTTTTAGTAAGGAGAAAGAAGGAAGAATTGCTCATAATACTTACAAGAACTAGAGAGAAAAAGGAGAGAAAGTAGATGCAAGGTTGAAGTGTGAAAGGGTGAAGTGGAACAAGAGTTTATGTAGTCAAACTTGGAAACCAAAAACCCCCCCTCCCCATGCTTGTGGCCGTGATTTTCCACCACCAATGAGGGTGGGAGATGCCCACTAACACTTGCATGCTTATTGACTAAAAGGATGGTAATTAAGGGTGCATGTATGGGGATGAGGTGCAAGTGAATGGTAAATAGATTTTTACTAAGTTTTTCATCTAGTTAAATCCTAAGGTAGTACTTACATGGGTGTTGGGATAATTAAGTCCATTAAGGTGTAGGGTGGGCTTATGCATCAATCTTTTGTTCCGTAGATGAAGTGCGGTTGGTTCATCCTCTCGATTGAGGTGTTTTCAAGAATCATGAATGGTTTGAACGCAGATTGAAATCATCATGATACAAATGAGGTTTAAGATGAAATCAAGTGGCAAACTTGAAGAAATATTTAGTTTCATATGTTATAATCGATATTTTAATTCATTTTAATTGTCCAATGTTATTAGTCCACAGTTAGTAGTTCAATAATTCATATATAGTTTAATACATAATATTTGAATTAATTAATACATGTCGTGACCCATTGTATACAAGTCTCAGACTCGATCACAACTCAAAGTATATATATTATTTGAGAATCAACCTCACCCTTGTATAGCTAACTCGAGCATTACTGCATATAGAGTGTCTATGGTTATTTCAAATAATATATATAGATGACATCGATATGATATGTCAAAACATTGTATATGTGTCCTGACGATATTTAAAGTGCGTAAAATAAATAACAGAAATTAAATGACGATAAATAAAATTGAGAGAATTAAAATTGCGATAAATAAATTGCGATAATTAAATTGCGATAAATAAAATGTAATAAGGAATTAGCAGTTAGCTAGGAATAGTTAGCTAGGATTTTGTTAGTGTGGATTCTTACCAAAAATTTCTCATAGCTAATTTGTTTGTTTCTAACAAATTTTATTTTTGTCCAATGTTTTCTTCATTATGCCACTTGTTGGATTCTGATAGGTTAAAATTCAAATATGAAATTGAACGAAAATGGTTATTCTGCGGTGAACGGATACGTATATGTGTAGATTTGGGCAGTATTGTTAATGACTGCTGAATCTGAATTGAAGAATGTACAGTGTAACTTATTAATGTGAAAACTAAATATTCCTCGGGTATTACCTACCTGTTAAAATATTTTCACCATTAACAGTTTGTACAAAAGAATTTTTAATTACAATCTTTATGAAAACATATATACGTATATATTTTCTTCAGATGTAATCATGGAGTTAATGAGTTAATATGATATTAATCTCATTTGCTCTTTGGTTTGAGCTAGAGTAAATAATCTCTAAGACTTTAGAGATTACTTAATCGCCGCTTAATAGTTCTCCAATGAAGTTATGAATCAATACTTCATCAGTTATTGTTATTGATACTCCTTGGTATCTATGGTGCGTATGACATTGATGTTCGTGGGACATGTTGTGATGTTGAATCATAGGATGTGGATGTTGTGGATGGTGGTACTGATTATGTTGCTCGTGCTGCTGATGCTCGTAGATATTGCACCCTATTCTCCAGAGTCACTATTCGAGCGTGAAGCTCGTTGACTTCTTCTATTATACCGATATGATTGTCGGTTCGGACGAGCGGACGAATAAGATCCAGAATTTGAGATAGTATATAATCATGACGAGATACTCTGGAAATGAGAGAGAAAATGGTATTACAGACAGGTTCGCCGGTAAGTGCTTCAGGTTCATCGTCAAGAGGTGAATTAGGTTGATGTAAAGGATCACCTTCTTCTTGTCTCCAATGATTAAGTAGACTACGAGCCCATCCCCAATTCATCTAGAATAGATGATGGCTGATTGGTTGATCCATTTCGGTCACAATGCTTTCGGAGCTTGAGTAAAATCCCATATTGGAATCCGAGGGACTTGAACTAGTGGCGAATTCCATTTTGTACGATTGAATAAAGGATTTTTCGATATGAAATGATTTCCGGCTATCGGATGATATTCTAGTTACATAGAATATCTATATATATATAGAGCAAAAGATTTCGTAGATTACGGAGGAATTTACGGAATATGTCAGGCAAAGTTTACAGTAACAGACACGCTAAGATATGAATTAGCAGATATGCTAAGATATGAATTTTGTCTATACACTATTCATGCAATCAATGCAGTAAGATGTGTCTAGACTAAGAATAATAATGAAATGTCCTGTTCATATCGATTATAAATGTTTCATATTTATTGGTTTCGTTGCGAGGTTTTGACCTCTATATGAGACGTTTTTCAAAGACCGCATTCGATTTTAAAAACAAACCATAACCTTTATTTTATCGATAAAGGTTTAAAAGCATAACGTAGATTATCAAGTAATGATAATCTAAAATATAACGTTTTACACACGACCATTACATAATAGTTTAAAATAATATTACACATTGATTTAAATCTCCGAATGCAGTTTTTAAACAATATTTTACAAGCATGCTCACTCCAATTCTTGTTCTTAATTTAGCATGCAATAGTGGAAGCTCTTAATAATCACCCGAGAATAAATATGCTTAAAACATCAACAAAATGTTGGTGAGTTATAGGTTTAATCTATATATATATATCAAATTGTAATAATAGACCACAAGATTTTATTTTTCATAAACATCCATCTCATATCAGGCATTTCGCAAACTGCATAGAGGTAAAAATCATTCATATGGTGAACACCTGGTAACCGACATTAACAAGATGCATATAGAATATCTCCAAAACAGAATCCTCTCATCTGTATAATAATAAATCGAAGTACTAAAGCATCCGTACCTCGGATGGGGTTTGTTAGGCCCATAGATCTATCTTTAGGATTCGCGTCAATTAGGGGTATCGTTTCCTAATTCTTAGGCTACCAAGCTAAAAGGGGCATATTCGATTTAGATAATCCAACCATAGAATGTAGTTTCGATTACTTGTGTCTATTTCATAAAACATTTTATAAAACTGCACGTATTCTCATCCCAGAAATATTAGATTTTAAAAATGAGACTATAACTCACTTTCACAGATTTTTACTTTGCCGGAAATAAGACTTGGCCACTGGTCGATTCACGAACCTATAACAAATATATACATATATATCAAAGTATGATCGAAATATATTCCCAACATTTTTATTACGTTTTAATGATTTAAGTTTGTTAAGTTAGCAGTCCATCATTAGTAATCTACAACTAATTGTCCATAGCTAATAGTACAGAAATAAATCAATATATATTATCTCGTATCAATCCACGACCCAGTGTATACAAGTCTCAGGCTAGATCACAACTAAAAGTATATATATTTTGGAATCAACCTCAACCCTGTATAGCGAACTCTAGCATTACAGCATATAGAGTGTCTATGGTTGTTCCAAATAATATATATAGATGACGTCGATATGATATGTCAAAACATTGTATATGTGTCTATGGTCTATTAATATTACATAATATGTTAGAGTACATGTATAATACAATATAAGTTAGTTAAGTTATGGTTAGAATAGATATGTTACAAATTTCACGTAGCTACAACAAACAAAAATATCCAATTTTGTTTTACCCATAACTTCTTCGTTTTAAATCCGTTTTGAGTGATTTAAGTTGCTATGGTTTCATAATGAATTGAGATTTATGAAACTAAAAAGTAAAAGTATAAGTTTATTGTCAAATATACAGGTTACAAGTCATTTTTGTAAGAGGTAGTCATTTCAGTCGAAAGAACGACGTCTTGATGACCATTTTGAAAAACATACTTCCACTTTGAGTTTAACCATAATTTTTGGATATAGTTTCATGTTCATAAGAAAAATCATTTTACCAGAAGGACAACTTTTAATTCAAAGTTTATCATAGTTTTTAATTATCTAACCCAAAACAGCCCCCAGTTTTACTACGACGACGTATGTCCGGTTTTACGGCGTTCTTCGTGTTTTCAGGTTTTAAATCATTAAGTTAGCATATCATATAGATATAGAACATGTGTTTAGTTGATTTTAAAAGTCAAGTTAGAAAGATTAACTTTGTTTGCGAACAAGTTTAGAATTAACTAAACTATGTTCTAGTTATTACAAGTTTAAATCTTTGAATAAGATAGTTATATATATATGAATCGAATGATGTTATGAACATCATTACTACCTCAAGTTTAGTAGGTAAACCTACTGGAAGTGACAAGAAATGATTTAGCTTCAAAGGATCTTGGATGGCTTTAAAGTTCTTGAAGTAGAATCATGACACGAAAACAAATTCAAGTAAGATTCCTACTCTAATTAAGATTGTTACAGTTATAGAAATTGAATCAAAGTTGGAATATGAGTATTACCTTGAATTAGAATGATAACCTACTGTAAATAACAGAGGTTTGTTGATCTTAGATGATTACTTAGAATGGATTAGAAAGCTTGAAAATAGACTTGCAAACTTAAAAGTGTTCTTGAAGTTTACTTGAGTAGTTGTTTTGAAAGTTGATCTTGGTTAGGATTTATGAACTAGATTGAGCTAGATTTTGTTGAAGATGATGAAGAACACTTAGAACACCAAGAGAGAACTTGAGAGAGATAAGTTTGATGCATGAAAGTTGAAAAATGAAAGTGTTATGGTTGGTGAAGAAAAATGTGATCCTACCCTTGAATATAAGGTTCCATTAGTTTATATTTTTATTAGATATTTCATGCTAGTTGCCAAATGATAGTTCCCACATGTTTAGGTGACTCATTAAAGCTGCTAAGAGCTGATCATTGAAGTGTATGTACCAATAGTATATACATTTAGAAGTTGTGTATTCTACAAGTACGAATACGGATTTAATACGAGTAAATAGTGTTTACTGTAGCAAATAGTATTTTACTGTAGCAAATAGTATTTTACTGTAGCGAATAGTATTTTACTTTCGCAAAGCGAAAATTTACTCTAGCAAATAGTGTTTTACTGTAGCAAATAGTGTTTTAGTTGTACATCTTTGATTTAACTGTATTTCTTCTTATATATATATATATAAAATAAATACTTACATCATAAAAAAATAAAACAATTATATAATTATCACAAGTTATGACGTTCGTGAATCACAGGCAAACGGGGTGGTCAATTGTCTACATAAACTCATTTCAATTAATTAAGTCTTAACAAGTTTGATTTCTTAACATGTTGGAAACATTTAATCATGCAAATATAGTTTTCATTTAATATATAATCATGGAAAAGTTAGGATCACTACAGTACCTACCCGTTAAATAAATTTCGTCCTAAAATTTTAAGCAGTTGAAGGTGTTGACGCATCTTCTGTAAATAGGTGCGGGTATTTCAGCTTCATCTGATCTTCATGCTCCCAGGTGAACTCGGGTCCTCTACGAGCATTCCATCGAACCTTAACAATTGGTATCTTATTTTTCTTAAGTCTTTTAACCTCACGAACCATTATTTCAACGGGTTCTTCAATGAATTGTAGTTTTTCGCTAATTGTAATCTCAGCTAATGGAATGGTGAGATCTTCTTTAGCAAAACATTTCTTCAAATTCGAGACGTGGAAGGTGTTATGTACATCCGCGAGTTGTTGTGGTAACTCAAGTCGGTAAGCTACTGGTCCGACACGATCAATAATCTTGAATGGTCCAATGTACCTTGGATTTAGTTTCCCCCATTTACCAAATCCAACAACGCCTTTCCAAGGTGAAACCTTAAGCATGACCATATCTCCAACTTCAAATTCTATATCTTCTCTTTTAATGTCCGCGTAGCTCTTTTGTCGACTTTGGGCGGTTTTCAATCGTTGTTGAATTTGAATGATTTTCTCGGTAGTTTCTTGGATTATCTCTGGACCCGTAATTTGTCTATCCCCAGCTTCACTCCAACAGATTGGACACCTGCACTTTCTACCATAAAGTGCCTCAAACGGTGCCATCTGGATACTCGAGTGGTAACTGTTGTTGTAGGAAAATTCTGCTAACGGTAGATGTCGATCCCAACTATTTTCAAAATCAATAACACATGCTCGTAGCATGTCTTCAAGGGTCTGTATCGTCCTTTCACTTTGCCCATCAGTTTGTGGATGATAGGCAGTACTCATGTCTAGACGAGTCCCCAATGCTTGTTGTAATGTTTGCCAAAACCTTGAGACAAATCTGCCATTCCTATCAGAGATAATAGAGATTGGTATTCCATGTCTAGAGACAACTTCCTTCAAGTATAGTCGTTCTAACTTCTCCATTTTATCTTCTTCTCTCATTGGCAGAAAGTGTGCTGACTTGGTGAGACGATCGACTATTACCCAAATAGTATCATAACCACTTGCAGTCCTTGGCAATTTAGTAATGAAATCCATGGTAATGTTTTTCCATTTCCATTCCGGGATTTCAGGTTGTTGAAGTTGACCTGATGGTTTCTGATGTTCAGCTTTGACCTTAGAACACGTCAAATATTCTCCTACGTATTTAGCAATATCGGCTTTCATACCCGGTTACCAAAAGTGTTTATTGAGATCTTTGTACATATTCCCTGCTCCGAGATGTAATGAATATCTGGTTTTATGTGCTTCCTTAAGTACCATTTCTCTCACATCTTCAAATTTTGGTACCTAAATTCTTTCAGCCCTATACCGGGTCCCGTCTCCCCGAATATTAAGATGTTTTTCTGATCATTTGGGTATTTCATTCTTCAAATTTTTCTCTTTTAAAACTCCCTGTTGCGCCTCCTTTATTTGAGTAGTAAGGTTAGTACGAATAATTATATTCATAGCTTTTACCCGCATAGGTTCTCTGTCTTTTCTACTCAAAGCGTCGGCTACCACATTCGCCTTTCCAGGGTGGTAACGAATCTCAAAATCGTAATCATTTAACAATTCAATCCACCTACGCTGCCTCATGTTCAGTTGTTTCTGATTAAATATATGTTGGAGACGTTTGTGGTCGGTATATATAATACTTTTGACCCCATATAAGTAGTGCCTCCAAGTCTTTAATGCAAAAACAACAGCGCCCAATTCCAAATCGTGAGTCGTATAATTTTGCTCATGAATCTTCAATTTTCTGGACGCATAAACAATTACCTTCGTTCATTGCATTAATACGCAACCGAGACCTTGCTTTGAGGCATCACAATATATCATAAAATCATCATTCCCTTCAGGCAATGACAATATAGGTGCCGTAGTTAACTTTTTCTTCAATAATTGAAACGCTTTCTCCTGTTCATCTTTCCATTCAAATATCTTCCCTTTATGCGTTAATGCAGTCAAGGGTTTTGCTATTTTGAAAAAATCTTGGATGAACCTTCTGTAGTAACCAGCAAGTCCTAAAAATTGGCGTATATGCTTCAGAGTTTTCGGGGTTTCTCACTTTTTAATGGTTTCAATCTTTGCCGGATCCACCTGAATACCCTCTTTGTTTACTATGTGACCGAGGAATTGAACTTCTTCTAACCAAAATGCACACTTTGAAAACTTAGCGTACATTTTTTCTTTCCTCAGCAACTCTAGCACTTTTCTCAAATGTTCTTCGTGCTCTTGATCATTCTTTGAGTAAATGAGTATGTGATCGATGAAAACAATGACAAACTTGTCAAGGTATGGTCCACACACTCGGTTCATGAGGTCCATGAACACAGCTGGTGTATTAGTAAACCCAAATGGCATAACCATAAACTCGTAATGACCGTAACGCATTCTGAAAGCAGTCTTCGGAATATCATCCTCTTTCACCCACATTTGATGATACCCAGAATGTAAATCAATCTTCGAATAAACTGACGAGCCTTGTAGTTGATCAAATAAGTCGTCGATTCTCGGTAGTGGATAACGGTTCTTGATGGTAAGTTTATTCAACTCTCAATAGTCGATACACAACCTGAATGTACCATCCTTCTTTTTGACAAACAAAACAGGAGCTCCCCATGGTGATGTACTTGGTCGTATGAAACCACGCTCTAATAGTTATTGTAGTTGGCTTTGGAGTTTCTTCATTTCACTGGGTGCGAGTCTGTATGGAGCACGAGCTATTGGTGTAGCTCCTGGTACACGATCTATTTGAAATTCAACGGATCAGTGTGGAGGTAGTCCCGGTAATTCTTTCGGAAATATATCGGGAAATTCTTTTGCGACGGGAACATCATTGATGTTCTTTTCTTCGATTTGTACTTTCTCGACATGTGCAGAACAGCATAGCAACATTTTCTTATTAGCTTTTACGCCTTCAAATTACTAATAAGATTTAGCTTCGCGTTGCTCTTTTCTCCGTACACCATTAATGGTTTTCCTTTTTCTCGTACAATGCGAATTGCATTTTTGTAAAATATGATCTCTGTTCTCTCCTTTTTCAACCAGTCAATGCCAATTATCACATCAAAACTCCCTAACTCTACTGGTATCAAATCAATCTTAAACGTTTCGCTAACCAGTTTAATTTCTCGATTCCAGCATATTTTATCTGCTGAAATTAATTTACCGTTTGCTAATTAGAGTAAAAATTTATTATTCATAGGCGTCAATGGACCACTTAATTTAGCACAAAAATCTCTACTCATATAGCTTCTATCCGCACCCGAATCAAATAAAACATAAGCAGGTTTATCGTCAATAAGAAACGTACCCGTAACAAGCTTCGGGTCTTCCTGTGCTTCTGCCGCATTAATATTGAAAACTCTTCTGTGGCCTTGTCCATTTGTATTCCCTTGGTTCGGGCAGTTAGTCCTGAAGTGGCCCGGTTTCCCACATCCATAACAAATAATGGCGGCATTCTTTGTTCCGACATTATTTGTTTCGACATTATTTGTTCTTTTAATTCTGTTGATCATTGGTCCATAGATTTCACACTTCGTCGCACCATGACCAGTTCTCTTACACTTAGTGTAAGTTGTCGTGCAGAACCCAGTCGGATGGTACTCTTCACACCTTTGGCATGACTTTTTATGATTCTTGTTGTTGTTACGGTTGTTATTATTGTTGGGATGGTTGTTGTAGTAGTTGTTGTTGTTGTGATGGTTGTTGTTGCGTTTGTTGTTGTGAAAAATGGTGCGATTGGAATTGTGATTGTTGTGTTGATTATTGAAGCGATAGTTACTGTTATTGTTTTGGTGACCCTTGTCATTATTTTCTTCCCACTTTCTCTTGACTTGTTTTATTTTGGCCTCCTCGGCTGCCTGGTCTTTAATCCTTCCCTCGATCTGGTTTATAAGTTTGTGAACCATTCGGCTTGCCTTTTGCATTGAGGTGGGCGCGCTCGCACTCACATCCTCCTGAATTCTCTCTGGTAACCCCTTTACAAACGCATCGATCTGCTCTTCTTCATCTTCGAACACTCTTGGACACAATAAACATAACTTGGTGAATCGTCTTTCGTACATGGTAATATCGAATCCTTGCGTTCGTAATTCCCTAAGCTCTATCTTGAGCTTATTGACTTCATTTCTGGGACGGTACTGCTCATTCATCAAGTGTTTGAATGCTAACCATGGTAGTGCGTAAGCAGCATCTTGTCCCACTTGTTCGAGATAGGTGTTCCACCATGTTAACGCGGTACCTGTGAAGGTATGCGTGGCGTACTTTACCTTGTCTTCTTCAGCACATTTTCTTATAGCAAACATAGATTCAACCTTCTCGGTCCATCGTTTTAGTCCGACTGGTCCTTCAGTTCAATCGAATTCCAGAGGTTTACAGGCAGTGAAAGCCTTGTAGGAGCATCCTACACGGTTTCCTGTGGAGTTAACTTCACTGCTAGACCATGAGTTATTGTTGTTGTTTTGCATTGCAGCCTGTACTGTGGCTATGTTTGCTGCAAGGAAAGCACAGAAGTCTTCCTCGCTCATGTTCAAGTTCTGACAAGTCGTCGGTGCCATTTCCTTCAAAAATAGCCAAAAGAATTGAGTTAATCACATAGAATTTTTAAGAGTAGTCAATAGTATTTCGTAGCATAATATGAATTTATTTATAAAAGCTTTTTCTTCATATTAGCATTTTATAATTTTTTTCATTCGGGTAGTACCTACCCGTTAAGTTCATACTTAGTAGCTAACATACAATTCAACTACTACAATTCTATATGAAAAATTGATTATATTAATATTTTGAATTCAAACTTTTATACAATATTTTATAAACTTACAATACTGCTATTTTACATATAGCATGAAATATAGTACACAATAACTTTGATACAAGGCAGTTGTGAAGACAATTCTAGTTAATACGCAAGTCGTTCAGCAAAGGCAATAAAGACACGTAATTCATAAGTCCAGAAACAAGTCATGCATTCGGGTTTTACTAGTATTATTTCCCATCCTTGGTCTTGTGAAAAATAACCGTTGTGGCCGTTGGCAAGACAGCATGTTGTAACCTCGTCAAAATTACGAGGGTTACGTAATGCCCAACAGCCCCGTAACAATCTAAAAACCTTGTTTCTCACCCAAACTACCGAATCCGTCACTTGTGAGAAGGTTTTATTTAAAAGTTGCAACTCGATGTTCTTTTTCTCAATTTGGTGAGAGGCGAACATCACTAACCCGTAAACATAACATGCTTCTTTATGTTGCATGTTTGAAGCTCTTTCTATAGCATGAAGTCCTATGTTGGGATATGTGGAGTCAAAATAGGCACTCAACCCGTAGCGTAAAATTGCATTTGGGTTCCCCGCATTTAATGCTTTAAAGTAAACACGACGTAACTTAAAGTCTCCCCAATGTGATATACCCCATCTTTTGTGACGACCCGGGAATTTCCGACCAGATTTAAACTTAAATCTTTATATGTTTCCGAAACGATAAGCAATGTCTGTAATGTTGAGTCACAAAAAATTTGAACTGTTTCATATATTTGTTTGACTTTCGACCATTCTCGACGATTCACGAACAACTATTTGTAAATAGATAACATATATATTTAAATAGGTATTTATAATTTGAAATATAATTTGGAATATTATATAATTTAATTATTAGAATTTATATTGTAAAATAAATAAAATGCGATGTAATGTAAACTATATTTAATTATATATAGATAAATATAAATATGTATATAAATATTACTTGTAAATATATAAAGTTATATTAAATCTATTTGTTTAAAAATATATAATATTATTGTTTTAGTAATTAAACTTGATATTTTAAAACTGTTTATATATATACATAGTGTATATTAAATATAATTAATTTTGAACTTAAATTGTAAATGTCTGTAACTTTCGGTTGACGTTTAATTATTTTAAAATAGGTCTAATATATATATATATATATATATATATATATGAAGTTTTAAAGTAAAAGTTGAACTGTAAATCGATTACGAAGATTTTAAATCTGTTAAAAGTATTTTTTTAACTTTTTAAGTTTAAATATTAGTACTCCGTACATGTGAATCGGAACAGAAAATAAATAATTTTCGAACCTTTTTGATCAGGTTTCAAACAGGTAATGAGTGAAATAATTAAATATGTTTAATCTAAAAATTTGAGATTTTTAGGAACCCTTTTATACATTAACTGTTTAGCAATGGACACGATATGGCCATCCGGGATAAACTGTCGGTAGAATTATTATTTAAATTCACACGTTTTAAAATTTATTTGATTATATAATTATTATTATATTATTAATAATATTCAATTCATGATATTATTTGTTTTACTCTTCCACTAACAAAACTTTATGTTTTCCACTTGTGAGCTGTAAATGAGTTCTCTTGCTATATATACATGATAATATAGATATACATATCCATACATATAAACACCATACTACAAAGGAAAGGCACACTTGCATAACATGTTTCTCTTGCTGTAAATGACTTCTTCCACCTCCCTACCACCACCATCTTGCTTTTTTATTTTCTTTATGAACTACCCATTTCCTACATTAACACTCGACAAACCCCTCACCACTTAAAACACCATAACCGCCACCATAAGCATCTACCATCATGGATGTTTATTTAAATTTCTGTTTCTATTCAATCAACAAACCCGACATTTTTTTTCTTATTTCTCTTGATCGACACCTTCACCCATATCATCACCTTCATCGACCTTCATCACCACTTTTCTCCGACACCACAACCGTAAGGCTACTTCACCATTTACTCGATATAAACACAAACCAAACCCATTTAAATTCCTACGGCTACTATGATCATTTTTACTTCACTCAAATAAACCACCTGTATCTTTTTTTCTTTCACGTTCCAACCAAACACCACCGTGTTTTTTTAATCAAGTTATATTAAACTATTATGGGAGTGAAGTGGTTGAAAAGTTATGCAATTAGTATATGAATATGGCTGATACTTTCTCTTCCTCCACTTGCCAAATAAATCCCTTAATGATAGTTGATGATGGAGTGGTTAGCATTATGTTATGTTCATGACAAAAAGTGTTGCACTTTTTCTTTCCCCTTCTTTTGGTCGACAAGTATCACCAATTTGGTGATTAAGGAATACTTTTGATTTGCTGTTCACCAACGCAAACCTCAACTATCATCACCATAATATCACCTCAAAACCAACACCATAATTTGTACTACTACTCGACTGCTAAGCTTGTTTAGCTCACCATTCGAACACTATCAATTATCATCATCATTTTAATCGAACTTACTGCTGCAACCTGTCGTGATGGCTGCTGTATCCATCTCCTGTTGTGATCAAAACAAAAGGCTGCAACAGCTATTAGTCTCTATTTATATTCGGTTTTAACAAGAATTCTATGATGAATACGAATTGATACGAGTGGTGGTATTATTAAAATGATACTACAAAGAAGATGAAGATTTGATTATGATAATCTTAATGATAAAAAATGTATCACGAAGAAGATGAGGCAATGAGAATGATGAATAGAAGTATAAAGGTGCGGCTACAGCTCCTGGTTCCTTTGCACGCGTTAAAAAAAAAGAAAAAAAAAGAAAGAAACCGAACATTTTTTTTTATTAACAAATGTTACTGGGTTGATTAAAGGGTTTTAGGATCATTGTTGGGCCATCAGGTTATGCTTGAATAATTGGGTTCTTAGTTGGGCTGTTATTATTTGTTGGGCCGAAGGAATGGGGCCACTATTAACTGAGTTCCTTAACTGGTTAATATAGAGGTCGAGTTATATATGTTTGGGCGTAATAAAAAGCAAGAAAAACAGATATGGCGAGATGGTTAGAAGGGAATGTTGAGGAACGAGAGGTCGGGGGTTCGAGTCCTGGCTTGGGCAATTTGTTATTAATTTTTTAACCTTTAAAGGTAGTTCCATTATCAACTTATTATTATTATTATCATTATTATTAGATTTATGATTTCAATTATAATTATTATTGATATTATTATTATTATCAACTTATTATTATTATCATTATTATTTCAATTATAATTATTATTGATATTATTAGTATTATTATTATTATTTTTATCATTATTTTTATTATTACTAACATTATTATTACTGCTATTATCATTATTATTATTAAAAGTAGCATTATTATTAAAGTTATAATCATTAATAAAATCATCATTTTTATTAAAATTATCATTTTTACTATCATTATTATTAAAAACAACATTTTAATTAAAATTATCATTTTTATTATTATTAGAATTATTATTACTAAAATTATTATTATTAGTGATATAAGATATTTAATAGATATAACTTAACTATATAAATATTAGTCATTTTAAAGATACATACAAATTAAATATATATATATATATATATATATATATATATATATATATATATATATATATATATATATATATATATAATATATATAATTTAAGATATAATAAATTTGTTCGATTACAAATATATGTGTTAATACATATTAATGATATAGGTTCGTGAATTCGAGGCCAACCCTACACTTGTTCAATGTCGTCATATGTATTTTTACTACAAAATACATTATGGTGAGTTTATTTGATTCACTTTTTACTCTTTACATTTTTGGGACTGAGAATACATGCGCTGTTTTTACAACTGCTTTATTAAATGCTTTTGAAATATATTTTGAACTGTGAATACATGAAATACTTTTATAAATGTTTGACGAGATGGACACAAGCAAAACATTCCTCGAATGAATTATTATGCAGACAGAAGTTCTGCGGATTATTATTAAATTATGTGGACATGATAATTGCGAGGCCAACCCTACACTTGTTCAATGTCGTCATATGTATTTTTACTACAAAATACATTATGGTGAGTTTATTTGATTCACTTTTTACTCTTTACATTTTTGGGACTGAGAATACATGCGCTGTTTTTACAACTGCTTTATTAAATGCTTTTGAAATATATTTTAAACTGTGAATACATGAAATACTTTTATAAATGTTTGACGAGATGGACACAAGCAAAACATTCCTCGAATGAATTATTATGCAGACAGAAGTTCTGCGGATTATTATTAAATTATGTGGACATGATAATTGCCACTGTTGAATTATGTGGACATGATAATTGCCACCATTGAATTATGTGGACATGATAATTGCCACCAGTTGATGTGAATGTTATATATCGAGAGAATGATTTTATACACAGGTTATGTGTATGTTATTTTTGTGCACAAGATATGTGTACGGTTACTATGATTTATGAAAATGGTTTTGTACATGAGAAAGATGTACTGTAATTAAAAGATATAGCATGTACATTACAGGTGGGTATAGGATTCGGGCCCATTTGTACCATGCAGCATTTAAATTTTGTGGTCTATCAAAATGATGAATTTTATTATGATAAACCTATGAACTCACCAACCTTTTGGTTGACACTTTAAAGCATGTTTATTCTCAGGTATGAAAGAAATCTTCCGCTGTGCATTTGCTCATACTACATGGTGTCGTTCATGGCATATAGAGGTCAGAACCACGCAATGGGACCAACTGTTGAAAACATAGTCCATATGGATTATGACGGGTCACTACATTTGGTATCAGAGCCGTGGTCTTAGCGAACCAGGTCTTGCATTAGTGTGTCTAACTAATAGTTGTTAGGATGCATTAGTAAGTCTGGACTTCGACCGTGTCTGCATGTCAAAAGTTTTGCTTATCATTTTGTGTCGAAAATCATCTGCTTATCATCGTTAGGAAATTATTTTCTTATCATCCTTAAAGTCTAGACACGTCTTACTGCCTCTATTGTATAGACAGTGTATAGATAAATTCATATCTTAGCATATCTGTTATTGTTACCTTTGCCTGGCAGATTTCGTAGATTCCTTCGTAACTTATGAGATTTTAGTATTATATATGCATATGTAAATTATGTATTGCAGGGTACTAATCTATATCCTATAATCTATTTCTTATCGAAAATCCTTCATCTGATCTTACGAGATGAATCCCTCAACCAGTTCGAATTCCTCGAATTCCGACAGCTATTCCGATATGGAGTTTCACCTAAGCTCCGAAAGCAGTGTCATCAGAATGAATCAACCAATCATCTATCCCTAATTCATCTGATGAGTTCGTAGTTGACTTAATCAATGGAGACGCGAAGAAGGCGATCCTTTCCACCAATCAAATTGCCTCTTGGCGAAGAACCTGAAGCACTTACCGGCGAATCTATCCGAAACACCATTTTCAGCCTCACTTCCAGAATATTTCACCACGATTATATTCTATCTAAAATTCTAAACCTTATTCATCCACTCGTTCGAACCGCCAATCATCCCGGAGTAATCGAAGAAGTCAACGAGCTTAGCGCATGAGTAATGATTTTGGAGAATATGGTGCAAAACTTACCAGCTTTAACAACATCATCGATACCAACAGTACCATCAATAACAGCACCAGTACCATCAACAATCCATGCCTCAACATCATATTCTGTACCTTGAGTATAATCATCGTTCTACGAATCGTTCTACATCAATTATCTTCTTTCGACATAGCGATTATGTAATCTCTAATGTTTTAGAGATTATGTATTCTAGTTTTGACGGTAAACCAAATGAGTTTAATACTATATTAACTCATTAAATACATGATTACATCTGAAGAAAATATATATGTAAGTATATTTTCATAAAGATTGTAATTAAAAATTCTTTTGTACAAACTGTTAATGGTGAAAATATTTTAACGGTAGGTAATACCCGAGGAATATTTAGATTTCACATTAATAAGTACACTGTACATTCTTTCAAATCTAATCCAACCGTCATTTACTATCCTACTTACAACCACCGATATACGTATCCGTTCACTGCAGAATAACCATTTTCATTCAATTTCATATTTGGATTTTGACCTATCAGAATCCAACAAGTGGCATAATGAAGAAAACATATGACAAAATAAAATTTGTTAGAAACAGGCAAATTAACTATGAGAAATTTTGTTAAGAATCCACGCTAATTGTTCCTAGCTAACTGATTACATTTTATTTATCGCAATTTAATTATCGCAATATACATTCTCGCAATTTTATTTATCGTCATTTAATTTCTATTATTTATTTTACCCACTTTATTTATCGTCATTTAATTTCTATTATTTATTTTTACGCACTTTAAATATTGGGACACGTATACAAGGTTTTGACATATCATATCGACGCATCTATATATATTATTTGGAATAACCATAGACACTCTATATGTAGTAATGCGGGAGTTAGCTATATAGGGTTGAGGTTGATTCTACAATAATATATATAGTTTGAGTTGTGATCGAGTCTGAGACATGTACACGGGTCACGATACATATTAATTAATTCGAATATTGTATATTAAATTATTGAACTGCTAATTGTGGACTATCAACTATGGACTGCCGACATTGGACAATTAAAATGAATTAAAATATTGTTTATAACATATGAAACTTAACATTTCTTCAAGTTTGCCACTTGATTTCCTCTTAAACCTCATTTGTATCTTGACGATTACAATCCGCGTTCAAATCTTTCATAATTCTTGAAAACACCTCAATCGAGAGGACGATCCAATCACACGTTATTTACGAAAGGAAGAACTCATGCATATAGTTATGCACCCGAAAAACTCTTGAAACCTGAGTAAACGTTTAACACGTATCTGTGCTAGCTCCTTTGGCATTGTTACTACCGAAAATAACTTTATAATCCCTCTCCAAATTAGCCAATTTTGTCACAGCTCCAACAAGTCAACTTTGACTTTTCGTTCGAAATAACCTTATTATAACCTTGATTTATATGTGTGCTCTTTTATTGTTACCGGGGAACCTTTTGTTATATTCTACCATATTACCAGCAGACGTACCTGAAGGTATTTCATATGCCCGAGAGACATATTAAATTAACGTGGCTAATATGTTTTGATCCAAGTCGGGTCATACCCAATAACAAACTTATCGACACCTCATTCGTATTTGATCTTAACGATTGGATCATTGATCGAATACGCGACACTTGAACTTTAAGAAAAATGGTTTTCTGAAATATTACTTGATGTGTACATATATATATATAAATTATGGAATGATTTATATAATATGGATTTAATTATTTATAGGTTAAATAATTAATAAATAATGTTACATTCTTTTATAAAATAGGTTTTATAAATAATGTACACATAATAAATAAAATGGTAGTTTTATAAAATGTATTTTATAAAATCTCATTTTATAAAAGAAAACCATTTTATTTAAAACTTGCAAGTGGCATTGGTAGTAGGAGTAAGCATGTCATTTGACTTGTCTTTTACTTGGTTTCTTCCATTCAAAATTGCATTTAACCAAGGCATTATGGGAGACCACCTACACATGCATTTTACACATCAAAGCAAGCAAAAATTCTGCACAAAAGACTCTCAAAAACCTGCTGTAAAACCGTGGGGTTTGAGCATTCAAAGGGGGTTCATTTTAATTTTTTTGCAAGCTAATTCAAGTATCATTAAATCCTAACCAAAGTACAAGGTGTTGGTGCAAAGTTTGGGGTATTACAAGCTTGAGGTTTCAAGTTAGAAACTTGCTAGTTCATCATATTCATCATCTTCATCTTCATCCATTTATTACCTCCTAACTTGGAGTAGGTATAACTCTAAACTAGCTCTCTTACTTTGTAAGCATATTATCTTGACTTGATCTATTTTGGGATTCATGTTTAAGTGGTTAAACTTGGTAAAGATTAAAATCAAAATGCTTCCGCTTTCTATGTTAACTAAATTGATTTTAGACATAAATATATATGGATATGGAAACTTGGTAATCTTTTGAATCCTTACAATGGTATCAAGAGCCAAAGTCATAGGAATATGCTTCTTGTTTTTGGCTAGAAAACTCATTTATTTTACAATCTACTAACATGCATGAAAGTAGAATGTAAAAAAAATTTTGAGTTTTGGTGGGGTTTATGGTGTAGGCCGAATTTTTGGAGCTCCAAAAGTGGGTTTGGACTTCAAGTTTGGCCAAGATTATTGTTATGTTGTTGTTCACAATCGAGCCTAGACCGTGTGTTTGTTTGGTTGAATGATTTGGTGATTATTCTTGATTTGTAATATTCATTCTTATGGTTGTAATTATTTTGTAATTTTGGTTTGGAAAGGTTGTAATTAATCTTGTAATTTTGTATGTAATTTGTTCTATTTTGGTTTGTAAAATAGAATAGGTTGTTATTTCATTTTCTAGAAAAATTGTATTAGGATATGATTTTGTAAAATGAAAGTGAAGATTCATGAAGAAGATTACAAGATGAAGTTTTGAAGATTACAAGATTAAGTGGGAGATTTTGGCAAAATCTCTTACTTTGGTTTAACCCCTTAGGTGACATTTGTTTATTGGCTAAACAAATGTCTACCAAAATGGCTCTTGATTGTGAACACTTTGCTATGCATGTTTGTGTATGTTTGTATGTTTGGTTGCTACAAGATCATCACATGATTACACTTGCATAATACATTATAAAATGGTTATAATAAAACATAACAAAATGACACTAATAATTGGTTATTAGACTTGAATAAAATGGTTTATTTAAAAAGGTAATGAAATGGTTAAAACTAGTAATTGGTTGCTAAAAGGCACATGAAAATGGGTTTTTCATAAACATACTACACACCAAATGCATGTTGGTGTATAGCACTTTGTTTTCTAAACTAGAATGTAGAAAACCTAAAATCCCTTTACTAATACAAGATAAACAAGTTAAACGCCATCCTTTTGTGGAAACACTTAGACATATTAGGAATCTCATGATGGGATAAAGGTCACCTAACCGTCATGAGTGAACTAATATGAATAAAGTACACTTTGCATGCTTGTGGGATAAAGGTCACCTAACCACTTGTATGTTAAGTCTACATGTCTACACAAGTAGGACGACTTGATTTAGGAATCATGAACTTAGGGTCACCGAAGCATGAGGAACAAATAGGCGTTGATGGGATTAATATGCCATGCAAAAGGATTGCATGATCCCATAACTTAGAAGTTGCAAAAGGATTGCAATTGTCATTATGACTACCTAGCTAAATCAAATGACGGGATAAAGGTCACCTAACCGAAATTTGATTTACCGTTGGATTCTAATATTTAATAAAACAAATTAAAAGGGCATTGTTTATTAAATCCAAATCGATACTTAAAAGAACTTTGTTGAATTTTGTAGATGGCCGCTAATAACAACAACAACATGAACAACGCACCACTTAACTTTAACAACCTATCGTTACGGTCTCTCCTCGAGAAAGACAAACTCAACCATACAAATTTTATGGATTGGTTCCGCAATCTTCGGATTGTCCTCAAACAAGAGGATAAAATGTATGTGCTTGAGGACCCCATTCCCGATCAACCGGATGAGAGTGATGTGGAGGCAATGGCCTCTTACGATAAGTATTGCCACGACTCCCTTCAAGTCTCATGCTTAATGCTTGGGACTATGATACCCGAACTCCAAAAGGATTTCGAGCATCATAGCGCATACGACATGATAACACAATTGAAGGAGATGTTTCTCCAACAAGCACGTGTTGAGCGTTTCGAAACGGTTCGGGCGCTTCATGCTTGTCGTATGGACGATACCCAATCGGTTTCATCTTATGTACTTAAGATGAAGAGCCTTATCGATCGTGCTAACCGTCTTAACCTTAACATATCTAATGAGTTAGCCACCGATCTTATCCTTAACTCCCTATCAAAGAGGTTTGATCAATTTGTAATTAATTACAACATGAATGGGATGGATAAGAGCATAGGTGAGCTTCATGGTATGCTTAGGACGGCGGAAACAAGCATGGGTAAAAGGACTTTACCCGTGTTAGCAATCGATCAAAGTGGGTCTAAAGGTAACACCTCTAAGCCAAAAGTGGCTAAGAGAAAAGGACCCGCCCATCAAGGCAAAGGGAAGGGGAAGATGGTTACCCCAACCATCAACAAGGCTAAGAAGCAAAAGGTAGCCGAGAAGGCAAACCCCAAGGAAGACCCATGTTTCGGTTGCGGTGAGATGGGTCATTGGAAACGAAACTGTCCGGTCTATCTTAAAGAGTTGAAGGACAAGAGGGATGCAGGGCAAACCTCAGGTAATATATATATGGTATATATAGAGCTAAGTATTACTTCTTCTAATACATGGGTATTAGACACTGGATGTGGAACTCATATTTGCAATTCTTTGCAGGGGTTCAAAAGAAGTGATCATAAGGCGGGAACATCAAGTCTCTACATGGGCAATGGTGCAAAGGTGCATGTTAAAGCTCAAGGAGATTTTATATTAAAGCTTCCAAGCGGATTGGAACTTATTTTAGAAAATGTTTTGTATGCTCCGGATTTGTGTAGAAACATTATTTCTATTTCTCGCTTAAAACAATGTGGTTACGTTGTTAATTTTATTGATGATGATATTCATGTTTCTAAAGATAATGTATTCTATTTCAAGGCTTCGCCTTCAAATGGAATTTATGAATTGGTTCATGATGACACATCATCTAGTAGCTCAATGTACCATACAAGCACCAAGAAACTCAAAAGGGATTTGAGTGATTCCTACTTATGGCATTGTCGCCTTGGTCACATAAACAAGAACCGAATACATACACTTCAAAAGAATGGACTTTTGAAATCAATTGAAATGGATTCGTTTGAAGTATGTGAATCTTGTTTACAAGGCAAGATGACTAAAGCACCTTTCAAAGGGACCTATGAAAGGGCTAAAGATTTATTGGGATTAATACATTCGGATGTATGTGGACCCTTTAAACCCATGACTAGGAAAGGTGAAAGATACTTTGTTACTTTCATTGATGACTTTAGTCGTTTCGGATATGTCTACTTATTAAGACACAAGGACGAAACGTTTGAAGCATTCAAAGAATATCAAAACGAAGTACAAAATCAACTCAATAAGACAATTAAGGTACTACGTACCGATAGAGGAGGTGAATACCTAAGCGATGCCTTCCAAGATCATCTTAGGAGTTGTGGGATTATCTCACAACTTACTCCACCCGGAACACCCCAACTTAATGGAGTTTCCGAAAGGAGGAACCGAACCCTAATGGATATGGTTCGATCTATGATGGCAAGAAGCTCGCTGCCTCTATCATTTTGGGGTTATTGTCTAAGCTCCGCAGCTCGTATTTTAAATATGGCCCCAACCAAGAAGGTGGAACGAACTCCTCATGAGATGTGGTTTGGAAAACCTCCTTCTCTTTCATACTTAAAAGTATGGGGATGTGAAGCTTATCCTAAGCGTTATGTAGCAAATAAGCTACATGCTCGATCCACAAAGTGTATCTTCATAGGATATCCCAAAGATGACATGGGATATTACTTCTATGATCCATCCGAGCAAACCGTATTTGTTGCTCGGAAAGCGGAATTCCTTGAAACCAAGTTCCTTATGGAAGGTGATGGTGAAAGGAAGATAGATCTTGTAGAGGTACAAGATCAAGCCGATGATACACAATTGGTTGACACTAGTACTCAACATGAGGATGTTGAAAATGATCAAGTGGATGATCAAGGTACACAAGACGTTCGAAGATCTAGTAGGATTAGTAATCCTCCCGAGAGATATGGGTTTCTCATAGATGGTTGCTATACGGTTGATTTGGATGAACCGACAAACTACAAAGATGCTTTATCAAGAATTGATAAAGATAAATGGCAGGAAGCCATGAACGCCGAGATGCAATCCATGTACGAAAACCAAGTTTGGGAACTTGTTGTGCAACCTCCTAGCTCCAAGCTAGTTGATTGCAAATGGCTTTTCAAAATGAAAACCGACATACATGGAAACTTGGATACATATAAAGCTAGACTTGTTGCAAAAGGTTTCACTCAAACTCAAGGGGTTGATTATGATGAAACTTTCTCGCCAGTGGCAATGCTAAAGTCTATTAGGATATTATTTGCCATTGCTGCTCACTACGACTATGAAATATGGCAAATGGATGTCAAAACCGCTTTCCTGAATGGATATCTTGAGGAAGATGTCTATATGGTACAGCCCGAAGGTTTTGTTGATCCAAAAAATCCTAAAATGGTATGCAAGTTAAAGAAATCAATCTACGGATTGAAACAAGCATCTAGAATGTGGAATCATCGTTTTAATGAAGAGGCAAAGAAATTTGGCTTTATTAAAAATGGTGATGAAGCTTGTGTATATAAGAAAGCTAGTGGGAGCACTATCATGTTCCTTGTACTATATGTGGATGATATATTATTATTTGGGAATGATATTACCACAATGCAAGGAGTCAAAACTTGGCTAAAGAGTTGCTTCTCCATTAAGGATCTTGGAGACGCACAATACATATTGGGGATAGGGATCTATAGGAATAGATCCAAGAGATTGATAGGTTTAAGTCAAAGTACATACATTGATAAAATCTTGAAAAGGTTCAAGATGGAAAACTCTAAGAAAGGTTTGGTACCTATTCAAAGAGGAACCGTTCTCAGTTCATCTCAGTGTCCAACCACGAAAGATGAACAAGAGAGAATGAAGAAAGTCCCATATGCATCCGCTATTGGGTCTATCATGTATGCAATGATATGTACTAGACCGGATGTGTCATGCGCTCTAAGCTTGACAAGTAGATACCAGAACAACCCAGGAAACAGTCATTGGATTGCTGTTAAAAGTATATTGAAATACCTTAGGAGAACTAAGGATATGTTTCTAATATACGGGTCTGGTGAGGAGGAACTCGCCATAAAAGGTTACGTGGACGCGAGTTTCCAAACTGATCGAGATGACTCTCGATCACAATCCGGTTATGTCTTCATGTTAAATGGTGGTGCGGTCTCTTGGAAGAGTGCGAAACAGGAAGTTGTTGCGTTATCCACTACAGAGTCGGAGTACATTGCCGCCTCACTGGCAGCTCAGGAAGCTGCATGGATGAAGAAATTCATCGACGAGTTAGGAGTGGTCCCTTCCATTCAGGACCCTCTTGAGATCTTTTGTGACAACGAGGGTGCGATTGCTCAAATCAAGGAACCTCGTGCTCATCAAAAGACTCGTCACATTGAGCGGAGATTCAACTACATCAGGGATGAGGTTGAAAAGGGAAAGATATGTATTCACAAAGTTCACACAGATCATAATGTTGCGGATCCTCTCACGAAGCTTTTACATGGGCCAAAACATGAGGGACATGTTTGTGCGTTAGGGCTTCGATATTCTAGTGATTGGAATTGATCTAATTTATGTATTGTAACGGAACGAATTAGTTCAAACTCATTAATATGATTATGGCATTAATTTATTTATGAGTCATGTTCCAATTTTGCATATTTTATCCATGAATAAACTATTATTCGAAATTCCGTAGTTGATCACATTTGTGGGAACAAGTGTGAGGTTTAGGCTATTATGAACTTGGATTGGTTAACATTCAAATGATGAATGTAGGGCAAGGTTGCGACCAAGGTTCATAGATATTTGTGGGACACAAATATTGGAAGACCCGCTCTCAAGATTTACTATATGGAGCCTTTGTGGTTGATCACATGTAATCTTGAGTAAAGGAGAATATCATTATATCCTCAGACCTGAGACACATATTGGGTTCAGATATTCACCGAATATTGTGCCTTGATTCTTTCCTTCGCTATTCTGAAACATGGTAGTACATAAGGGAGGCTTCAGGTATGGTACTAGGTGTAGTGTCTAGGACGTATGTAGTCAAGATGGAATTTGTCCCTCTTATTCGTTGAGAGTCAGATGTCTAAGGCCTGACAAAGTTAAATCTATAAGAGAGTGATCATTCTATGTCTCTTGGATTTAACATGACATCTAGGATAAAAGGATATATTGAAAGATTCACCTAAATCATATTCGAGATGGGAACTCGAAAGGAATGATGTTATTGAATGGCACAAAGTCATAACATATTAGGGGTGATGGACGGTGTGTTAGGCTGTATCCATCACTTGCATTAATTTCTTATGTTTCTCGTGCAAGTGGGAGATTGAAGGTATTTCATATGCCCGAGAGACATATTAAATTAACGTGGCTAATATGTTTTGATCCAAGTCGGGTCATACCCAATAACAAACTTATCGACACCTCATTCGTATTTGATCTTAACGATTGGATCATTGATCGAATACGCGACACTTGAACTTTAAGAAAAATGGTTTTCTGAAATATTACTTGATGTGTACATATATATATATAAATTATGGAATGATTTATATAATATGGATTTAATTATTTATAGGTTAAATAATTAATAAATAATGTTACATTCTTTTATAAAATAGGTTTTATAAATAATGTACACATAATAAATAAAATGGTAGTTTTATAAAATGTATTTTATAAAATCTCATTTTATAAAAGAAAACCATTTTATTTAAAACTTGCAAGTGGCATTGGTAGTAGGAGTAAGCATGTCATTTGACTTGTCTTTTACTTGGTTTCTTCCATTCAAAATTGCATTTAACCAAGGCATTATGGGAGACCACCTACACATGCATTTTACACATCAAAGCAAGCAAAAATTCTGCACAAAAGACTCTCAAAAACCTGCTGTAAAACCGTGGGGTTTGAGCATTCAAAGGGGGTTCATTTTAATTTTTTTGCAAGCTAATTCAAGTATCATTAAATCCTAACCAAAGTACAAGGTGTTGGTGCAAAGTTTGGGGTATTACAAGCTTGAGGTTTCAAGTTAGAAACTTGCTAGTTCATCATATTCATCATCTTCATCTTCATCCATTTATTACCTCCTAACTTGGAGTAGGTATAACTCTAAACTAGCTCTCTTACTTTGTAAGCATATTATCTTGACTTGATCTATTTTGGGATTCATGTTTAAGTGGTTAAACTTGGTAAAGATTAAAATCAAAATGCTTCCGCTTTCTATGTTAACTAAATTGATTTTAGACATAAATATATATGGATATGGAAACTTGGTAATCTTTTGAATCCTTACAGTACCAGCAACCTCGTTGCTTCTTGGTTTAAATCTCCCCGATAAATCATTATAGTTATTCATTGAAACCCTATCATATACTCATCCGCATCTTGTAACGAGAACTGCATACCAATTATCGGGAATCAGCAATCAGTACTTTGAAAACGCACAGCATATCTACATCAATAGTTATATGTATAACATTTATCTTTTAGAATTATGGTCTTTCATTCTGAAATTCTGAACAGCACTCAGTCTACAAATCAATACTCTGAATGTTGAAAAAGCTGAATGAAGCAGCAGAAACTGTAGACAACCGTAAACGACCTTAATCGTCGGAAGTTTAATGATAAAGAATAGTATGTTGGAAAAGCTCAGAAAAGTTGGAACTGGAAAACGGATTGAGTAAACTATGAAGGAGTCTCTGAACAAAACACAAGAACTAAACTTGTACATTAAGAATCCTGATGATTCTGTTTCTGATGAAATCTTTAGCGAATACCTTGCTTTTGACTCCAAACTCTTGCGGACAAATTTTCTTCACCATCCTTCGATATTAGAAATTCCAAGATATCATCGTATCTTTCATTATAAATATCCTCCATATTTCTGAAGATATTTTCATAACTATTCTTATCTGAAATCATTAATCTCTTCGTGCTATCAGTGTTACATAATATAGAAACTGTTAGTTTCTATATTCTGTAAACTCTCGAGCTTAAAATATAAATGTTATTGAAGTAATGATAGGAACTGATGCATGAGTTAGTATAATATAATGACACTTGATCAACGTGATTATATTACAGTAAGTCATGCTGAGTTTCTAATGAAACGTGATGATGGTTCACAGTAGATTATACCATCATCATGTGTCATGTTACATAACTCTTTCATTCTACATAACCTCCGAACATATCAAGAAGAATATATTCTTGATAGTTCTATCGTCAGTATTTTTGTTGTTGATAAATTTGAAAATCAAATCGTACTATCACGTTCCACCCTGCTTAGAACATTATAATCATTTAAAACTTCATACCTACGAATTCTGGACCATCATTCGCTTGACTTGAAGTCGGGAAGAGAAAACCAAAGCATGGAACCTCTAAATAGAAGAGAGAATATAAATCCCGATAACAACACATAAATTACAAACCGTGTATATCAATGTTTATCGCAACATAATGACACGGGAGAATTAAAAACACTATAACCCCAAGGTCGAAGTAGAAGAAAGCAGATTCTCATGGACATTATGGGGAAATCCTTTACGAAGGAGATACATTAGTTACATTTATATATGAAAAATCAAGATTTGGTGATATGACTCAAGGTCTATCTGGTGGAAGTTGGAAAAGGAGAATGATTGTTGCGATAGTAAGGATGAGGACAAGGATCAGATTTGAATTAAGCATTTTCACAATCGTTTAGATGTATGAACTAAGAAAGAAAGTATAGGAATGATGAGAATAAAGGAACGGAAGAGTTTAATTTATAATGGAAATATCAGACGGAGTAATCGAGGAAGATCACCGTATTTAATTATAGAGATCTTAATTTCCTTACTCGCCGAAGAATTAAATCTTTTAGATTTTGAAGATTATCTTTAAATCCCTTGAATTCCGGAATTCAACCATGACTAGTGAAAAGTTATGATGAAACTTGTCTATCTCATTTTACTATTTAGTGATAACTTCATTCGTACGCTTCGAGTGATTAAATCGTTTTATCTATATTATTCAATAATGATAAAACTCTATTTATCAATTAATATTCGTCATGAAAACATTCTTATTGTTAGTTATGACGACCCCACTCAAATTTCGGGACGAAATTTCTTTAACGGGTAGGTACTGTGATGACTCGGGAATTTCCGACCAGATTTAAACTTAAATCTTTATATGTTTTCGACACGATAAGCAAAGTCTGTAATGTTGAGTCACAAAAATTTTGAACTGTTTCATATATTCGTTTGACTTTCGACCATTCCCGACGATTCACGAACAACTATTTGTAAATAGATAACATATATATTTAAATAGGTATTTATAATTTGAAATATAATTTGGAATATTATATAATTTAATTATTAGAATTTATATTGTAAAATAAATAAAATGCGATGTAATGGAACCTATATTTAATTATATATAGATAAATATAAATATGTATATAAATATTACTTGTAAATATATAAAGTTATATTAAATCTATTTGTTTAAAAATATTTAATATTATTGTTTTAGTAATTAAACTTGATATTTTAAAATTGTTTATATATATACATAGTGTATATTAAATATAATTAATTTTGAACTTAAATTGTAAATGTCTGTAACTTTTGGTTGACGTTTAATTATTTTAAAATAGGTCTAATATATATATATATATATATATATATATATATATATATATATATATATATATATATATATATATATATATATATATATATATATATATATATGAATTTTTAAAATAAAAGTTGAACGGTAAATCGATTACGAAGATTTTAAATCTGTTAAAAGTATTTTTTTAACTTTTTAAGTTTAAATATTAGTACTCCGTACATGTGAATCGGAACAGAAAATAAATAATTTTCGAACCTTTTTGATCAGGTTTCAAACAGGTAATGAGTGAAATAATTAAATATGTTTAATCTAAAAATTTGAGATTTTTAGGAACCCTTTTATATATTAACTGTTTAGCAATGGACACGATATGGCCATCCGGGATAAACTGTCGATAGAATTATTATTTAAATTCACACGTTTTAAAATTTATTTGATTATATAATTATTATTATATTATTAATAATATTCGATTCATGATATTATTTGTTTTACTCTTCCACTAACAAAATTTATGTTTTCCACTTGTGAGCTGTAAATGAGTTCTCTTGCTATATATACATGATAATATAGATATACATATCCATACATATAAACACCATACTACAAAGGAAAGGCACACTTGCATAACATGTTTCTCTTGCTGTAAATGACTTCTTCCACCTCCCTACCACCACCATATTGCTTCTTTATTTTCTTCATGAACTACCAATTTCCTACATTAACACTCGACAAACCCCTCACCACTTAAAACACCATAACCGCCACCATAACCATCTACCATCATGGATGTTTATTTAAATTTCTGTTTCTATTCAATCAACAAACAGGACATTTTTTTCTTATTTCTCTTGATCGACACCTTCACCCATATCATCACCTTCATCGACCTTCATGACCACTTTTCTTCGACACCACAACCGTACGGCTACTTCACCATTTACTCGATATAAACACAAACCAAACCCATTTAAATTCCTACGGCTACTATGATCATTTTTACTTCACTCGAACAAACCACCTGTATCTTTTCTTCTTTCACGTTCCAACCAAACACCACCTTGTTTTTTTTAATCAAGTTATATTAAACTATTATGGGAGTGAAGTGGTTGAAAAGTTATGCAATTAGTATATGAATATGGCCGACACTTTCTCTTCCTCCAATTGCCAAATAAATCCCTTGATGACAGTTGATGATGGAGTGGTTAGCATTATGTTACGTTCATGACAAAAAGTGTTGCACTTTTTCTTTCCCCTTCTTTTGGTCGACAAGTATCACCAATTTGGTGATTAAGGAATACTTTTGATTTGCTGTTCACCAACGCAAACCTCAACTATCATCACCATAATATCACCTCAAAACCAACACCATAATTTGTACTACTACTCGACTGCTACACTTGTTTAGCTCACCATTCGAACACTATCAATTATCATCATCATTTTAATCGAACTTACTGCTGCAACCTGTCGTGATAGCTGCTGTATCCATCTCCTGTTGTGATCAAAACAAAAGGCTGCAACAGCTATTAGTCTCTATTTATATTCAGTTTTAACAAGAATTCTGTGATGAATACGAATTGATACGAGTGGTGGTATTATTAAGATGATACTACAAAGAAGATGAAGATTTGATTATGATAATCTTAATGATAAAAACTGTATCACGAAGAAGATGAGGCAAGGAGAATTATGAATAGAAGTATAAAGGTGCGGCTACAGCTCCTGGTTCCTTTTTACGCGTTAAAAAAAAAGGAAACCGAACATTTTTTTTATTAACAACTGTTAATGGGTTGATTAAAGGGTTTTAGGATCATTGTTGGGCCATCAGGTTATGCTTGAATAATTGGGTTCTTAATTGGGCTGTTATTATTTGTTGGGCCGAAGGAATGGGGCCACTGTTAACTGAGTTCCTTAACTGGTTAATATAGAAGTTGAGTTATATATGTTTGGGTGTAATAAAAAGCAAGAAAAATAGATATGGCGAGATGGTTAGAAGGGAATGTTGAGGAACGAGAGGTCGGGGGTTCGAGTCCTGGCTTGGGCAGTTTGTTATTAATTTTTTAACCTTTAAAGGTAGTTCCATTATCAACTTATTATTATTATCATTATTATTAGATTTATGATTTCAATTATAATTATTATTGATATTATTATTATTATTAACTTATTATTATTATTATCATTATTATTAGATTTATGATTTCAATTATAATTATTATTGATATTATTAGTATTATTATTATTATTTTTATCGTTATTTTTATTATTACTAACATTATTATTACTGCTATTATCATTATTATTATTAAAAGTAGCATTATTATTAAAGTTATAATCATTAATAAAATCATCATTTTTATTAAAATTATCATTTTTACTATCATTATTATTAAAAACAACATTTTAATTAAAATTATCATTTTTATTATCATTAGAATTATTATTACTGACATTATTATTATTAGTGATATAAGATATTTAATAGATATAACTTAACTATATAAATATTAATCATTTTAAAGATACATACAAATTAAATATATATATATATAATATATAAATTAAGATATAATAAATTTGTTCGATTACAAATATATGTGTTAATACATATTAATGATATAGGTTCGTGAATCCGAGGCCAACCCTACACTTGTTCAATGTCGTCATATGTATTTTTACTACAAAATACATTATGGTGAGTTTATTTGATTCACTTTTTACTCTTTACATTTTTGGGACTGAGAATACATGCGCTGTTTTTACAACTGCTTTATTAAATGCTTTTGAAATATATTTTGACCTGCGAATACATGAAATGCTTTTATAAATGTTTGACGAGATAGACACAAGCAAAACATTCCTCGAATGAATTATTATGCAGACAGAAGTTCTGCGGATTATTATTGAATTATGTGGACATGATAATTGCCACTGTTGAATTATGTGGACATGATAATTGCCACCATTGAATTATGTGGACATGATAATTGCCACCATTGAATTATGTGGACATGATAATTGCCACCAGTTGATGTGAATGTTATATATCGAGAGAATGATTTTATACACAGGTTATGTGTATGTTATTTTTGTGCACAAGATATGTGTACGGTTACTATGATTTATGAAAATGGTTTCGTACATGAGAAAGATGTACTGTATTTAAAAGATATAGCATGTACATTACAGGTGGGTATAGGATTCGGGCTCATTTGTACCATGCAGCATTTAAATTTTGTGGTCTATCAAAATGATGAATTTTATTATGATAAACCTATAAACTCACCAACCTTTTGGTTGACACTTTAAAGCATGTTTATTCTTAGGTATGAAAGAAATCTTCCGCTGTGCATTTGCTAATACTACATGGTGTCGTTCATGGCATATAGAGGTCAGAACCACGCAATGGGACCAACTGTTGAAAACATCGTCCAGATGGATTAGGACGGTTCACTACATTTTTCAAAGGAAAGCCTTTTATAAACTAAGGCATGCCTGGAATGTCTTTCAAATGTTCGACAAACTAATTTCACCATAAATAACTGTGCTGACGAATTCTGACCGACGTTAGACAAGATTTCATCAATCATGTCCCCGGGTAGGTCTTCTAAAATTTTCGGTTGTCTATCCTTAACATCCATTTTGTGTTTTTATACTGTAAAAATAGACGAGGGTTAGATTCATAAAAGATACTTAACAAACAATACAAGCAATTTTTACATATATCATAAAAGTGAAAGCGCACTATATTACATATATTACATCGTATGATTACAACTCTTTATTCCGACTCACTTGCTTCTTCTTCTTCGGACTTAGTTTGTTTCGCTAATTTCCTAGGGATATATGGTGCTTCCCTAATACGAGTTGTTCTTTTCATAAATGGTCTAGAAAAACCTGGTGGCTTAGATGTTCCCGGGTTATAGCTAAAACTTAAGAAATATGGGTGTTGACGGTATTTCCCATCGGGACATTTCATGTTAACATAGAGGTCATCTGGGTTGGAATTAGTATTCTCTATTTTGATGCCTTTTCCCTTATTATTTTCTTTTGCCTTTTCAAATTGGGTCGGGGTAATTTCTATAACATCATCGGAATCCTCATCGGGATCCGATTTATCGGAAAATTGGTAATCTTCCTAATATTTTGCTTCCTCGGCGGAAACACCATTGATCATTATTAATTTTGTTCCATTGGTTGAGGGTTTTCATTTATTTGTCTGTTTTTCAGTGGTTTCTAATATTTCCTCCTCCGGAACCTCCTCTTCTTCCGGTTCCTCTTCTTCCGGTTCCTCTTCGGAAATTTGTGAGTCTTCTCAATATATATTCGACTATTCATTATTATTAGGTGAGTCGATGGGATTTTTACTAGAGGTAGACATCTATCACACAATATCAAACACGTTAAGAGATTAATATATCACATAATATTTACATGTTAACCATATATAGTTTCCAACAAAAAGTGTTAAGCAATCATTTTTAAAGAAAACACGGTCGAAGTCTAGACTCACTAATGCATCCTAACCAACTCGATAAGACACACTAATGCAATTTTCTAGTTCTCTAAGACCAACGCTCGGATACCAACTGAAATGTCCCGTTCATATCGATTATAAACGTTTCATATTTATTGGTTTCGTTGTAAGGTTTTGACCTCTATATGAGACTTTTTCAAAGACTGCATTCGATTTTAAAAACAAACCATAACCTTTATTTTATCGATAAAGTTTTAAAAGCATAACGTAGATTATCAAGTAATGATAATCTAAAATATAACGTTTTACACACGACCATTACATAATGGTTTACAATAATATTACACATTACTACCTCAAGTTTAGTAGGTAAACCTACTGGAAGTGACAAGAAATGATTTAGCTTTAAAGGATCTTGGATGGCTTGAAAGTTCTTGAAGTAAAATCATGACACGAAAACAAATTCAAGTAAGATTCCTACTCGAATTAAGATTGTTATAATTATAGAAATTGAATCAAAGTTGGAATATGAGTATTACCTTGAATTAGAATGATAACCTACTGTAAATAATAGATGTTTCTTGATCTTAGATGATTACTTAGAATGGATTAGAAAGCTTGAAATAGATTTGCAAACTTGAAAGTGTTCTTGAAGTTTACTTAAGTAGTTGTTTTGAAAGTTGATCTAGGTTAGGATTTATGAACTAGATTGAGCTAGATTTTGTTGAAGATGATGAAGAACACTTAGAACACCAAGAGAGAAATTGAGAGAGATAAGTTTGATGCATAAAAGTTGAAAAATGAAAGTGTTATGGTTGGTGAAGAAAAACGTGATCCTACCCTTGAATATAAGGTTCCATTAGTTTGTATTTTTGTTAGATATTTCATGCTAGTTGCCAAATAATGGTTCCCACATATTTAGGTGACTCATTAAGGCTGCTAAGAGCTGATCATTAAAGTGTATATACCAATAGTATATACATTTAGAAGTTATGTATTGTACGAGTACGAATACGAATTGAATACGAGTAAATAGTGTTACTGTAGTAAATAGTGTTTACTGTAGCAAATAGTTTTTTACTGTAGCGAATAGTATTTTACTGTAGTGAATAGTATTTTAATGTAGCAAAGTGAAAATTTACTGTAGCAAATAGTGTTTTAGTTGTACATCTTTGATTTAATTGTATTTCTTCTTATATATATATAAAATAAAAACTTACATCATAAAAAAATAAAACGATTATATAATTATCACAAGTTATGACGTTCGTGAATCATCAGGCAAACGGGGTGGTTAATTGTCTACATAAGCTCATTTCAATTAATCAAGTCTTAACAAGTTTGATTGCTTAACATGTTGGAAACATTTAAGAGAAAATTGCGCGGATAGTCCTTGTGGTTTGTACTGTAGTGACCCGAACTTTTCCATGTTTATATATATTAATTGAGATTGATGTTTACATGATTAAATGTTTCCAACATGTTAAGCAATCAAACTTGTTAAGACTTGATTAATTGAAATAGGTTTCATATAGACAATTGACCACCCAAGTTGACCGGTGATTCACGAACGTTAAAACTTGTAAAAAAAACTATATGATGACATATATATGGTTATATATATAGTTAACATGATATTATGATAAGTAAACATATCATTAATTATATTAACAATGAACTACATATGTAAAAACAAGACTACTAACTTAATGATTTTGAAACGAGACATATATGTAACGTTTATCGTTGTAACGACATTTAATGTATATATATCATATTAAGAGATATTCGTACATCATAATATCATGATAATATAATAATTTAAAATCTCTTTTGTTATTATAAACATTGGGTTAACAACATTTAACAAGATCGTTAACCTAAAGGTTTCAAAACAACACTTACATGTAACGACTAACGATGACTTAACGACTCAGTTAAAATGTATATACATGTAGTGTTTTAATATGTATTTATACACTTTTGAAAGACTTCAATACACTTATCAAAATACTTCTACTTAACAAAAATGCTTACAATTACATTCTCGTTCAGTTTCATCAACAATTCTACTCGTATGCACCCGTATTCGTACTCGTACAATACACAGCTTTTAGATGTATGTACTATTGGTATATACACTCCAATGATCAGCTCTTAGCAGCCCATGTGAGTCACCTAACACATGTGGGAACCATCATTTGGCAACTAGCATGAAATATCTCATAAGATTACAAAAATATGAGTAATCATTCATGACTTATTTACATGAAAACAAAATTACATATCCTTTATATCTAATCCATACACCAACGACCAAAAACACCTACAAACACTTTCATTCTTCAATTTTCTTCATCTAATTGAACTCTCTCAAGTTCTATCTTCAAGTTCTAAGTGTTCTTCATAAATTCCAAAAGTTCTAGTTTCATAAAATCAAGAATACTTTCAAGTTTGCTAGCTCACTTCCAATCTTGTAAGGTGATCATCCAACCTCAAGAAATCTTTGTTTCTTACAGTAGGTTATCATTCTAATACAAGGTAATAATCATATTCAAACTTTGGTTCAATTTCTATAACTATAACAATCTTATTTCAAGTGATGATCTTACTTGAACTTGTTTTCGTGTCATGATTTTGCTTCAAGAACTTTGAGCCATCCAAGGATCCATTGAAGCTAGATCCATTTTTCTCTTTTCCAGTAGGTTCATCCAAGGAACTTAAGGTAGTAATGATGTTCATAACATCATTCGATTCATACATATAAAGCTATCTTATTCGAAGGTTTAAACTTGTAATCACTAGAACATAGTTTAGTTAATTCTAAACTTGTTCGCAAACAAAAGTTAATCCTTCTAACTTGACTTTTAAAATCAACTAAACACATGTTCTATATCTATATGATATGCTAACTTAATGATTTAAAACCTGGAAACACGAAAAACACCGTAAAACCGGATTTACGCCGTCGTAGTAACACCGCGGGCTGTTTTGGGTTAGTTAATTAAAAACTATGATAAACTTTGATTTAAAAGTTGTTATTCTGAGAAAATGATTTTTATTATGAACATGAAACTATATCCAAAAATTATGGTTAAACTCAAAGTGGAAGTATGTTTTCTAAAATGGTCATCTAGACGTCGTTCTTTCGACTGAAATGACTACCTTTACAAAAACGACTTGTAACTTATTTTTCCGACTAGAAACCTATACTTTTTTTGTTTAGATTCATAAAATAGAGTTCAATATGAAACCATAGCAATTTGATTCACTCAAAACGGATTTAAAATGAAGAAGTTATGGGTAAAACAAGATTGGATAATTTTTCTCATTTTAGCTACGTGAAAATTGGTAACAAATCTATTCCAACCATAACTTAATCAACTTGTATTATATATTATGTAATCTTGAGATACCATAGACACGTATACAATGTTTCGACCTATCATGTCGACACATCTATATATATTTCGGAACAACCATAGACACTCTATATGTGAATGTTGGAGTTAGCTATACAGGGTTGAGGTTGATTCCAAAATATATATAGTTTGAGTTGTGATCAATACTGAGATACGTATACACTGGGTCGTGGATTGATTCAAGATAATATTTATCGATTTATTTCTGTACATCTAACTGTGGACAACTAGTTGTAGGTTACTAACGAGGACAGCTGACTTAATAAACTTAAAACATCAAAATATATTAAAAGTGTTGTAAATATATTTTGAACATACTTTGATATATATGTATATATTGTTATAGGTTCGTGAATCAACCAGTGGCCAAGTCTTACTTCCCGACGAAGTAAAAATTTGTGAAAGTGAGTTATAGTCCCACTTTTAAAATCTAATATTTTTGGGATGAGAATACATGCAGGTTTTATAAATGATTTACAAAATAGACACAAGTACGTGAAACTACATTCTATGGTTGAATTATCGAAATCGAATATGCCCCTTTTTATTAAGTCTGGTAATCTAAGAATTAGGGAACAGACACCCTAATTGACGCGAATCCTAAAGATAGATCTATTGGGCCTAACAAACCCCATCCAAAGTACCGGATGCTTTAGTACTTCGAAATTTATATCATATCCGAAGGGTGTCCCGGAATGATGGGGATATTCTTATATATGCATCTTGTTATTGTCGGTTACCAGGTGTTCACCATATGAATGATTTTTATCTCTATGTATGGGATGTGTATTGAAATATGAAATCTTGTGGTCTATTGTTACGATTTGATATATATAGGTTAAACCTATAACTCACCAACATTTTTGTTGACGTTTAAAGCATGTTTATTCTCAGGTGAATATTAAAAGCTTCCGCTGTTGCATACTAAAATAAGGACAAGATTTGGAGTCCATGCTTGTATGATATTGTGTAAAAACTGCATTCAAGAAACTTATTTTGTTGTAACATATTTGTATTGTAAACCATTATGTAATGGTCGTGTGTAAACAGGATATTTTAGATTATCATTATTTGATAATCTACGTAAAGCTTTTTAAACCTTTATTGATGAAATAAAGGTTATGGTTTGTTTTAAAATGAATGCAGTCTTTGAAAAACGTCTCATATAGAGGTCAAAACCTCGCAACGAAATCAATTAATATGGAACGTTTTTAATCAATAAGAACGGGACATTTCAGTTGGTATCCGAGCGTTGGTCTTAGAGAATCAGAAAATTTGCATTAGTGTGTCTTATCGAGTTTGTTAGGATGCATTAGTGAGTCTGGACTTCGACCGTGTTTTCTTTAAAAATGATTGCTTAACATTTTAGTTGGAAACTATATATTTTTAACATATGAATATTATGTGATATATTAATCTCTTAACGTGTTTGATATTATGTGATAGATGTCTACCTCTAGAACAAGTCCCATTGACTCACCTAATAATAATGAAGAGTCAAATGTAAATTGGAATGATTTGTGGACTGATTCACAAGTTCCCGAAGAGGAACCGGAAGAAGAGTCGGAACCGGAAGAAGAATCGGAACCGGAAGAAGAATCGGAACCGGATGAAGAAATAGAACCGGTGGGGGAAATAATAAAACGGTTAAGTAAAAGAAAATCCTCAACCAACCGACCAAAGTTAATTATGGTCAATGGTGTTTCCGCCAAGGAAGCAAAATATTGGGAGGATTACCAATTCTCCGATGAATCGGATTCCGACGAGAATTCCGATGATGTTATAGAAATTACCCCAACTGAATTTAAAAAGGCAAAAGAAAATAATAAGGGAAAGGGCATAAAAATAGAGAAATCTAATTCCAACCCCGATGAACTTTATATGTATCGTCAACCCCCGAAGTCCTTAAGTTGTAACAATGACCCGGGAACCTCTAAACCACCAGGTTTTTCTAAACCAATGTGGACAACGACGGCTCGTATTAGGGGAACATCATATATCCCTAGAAACTTGGCAAAACGAACCAAAACCGAAGAAGAAGAAACGAGCGAGTCGGAATAAGATAGTTGTATTCGTGTGGTGTAATATATGGAATATAGTGTTCTTATGCTTTATGATATATGTAAAAATTGCTTGTATTAATAAGTATTTTTTTTATGAATCTAACTCTTGTCTATTTTACAGTTTAAAAACACAAAATGGATAGACAACCCAATATTTTAAGAGACCTACCCGGAGACATGATTGATGAAATCTTGTCTAGAGTCGGCCAGAATTCTTCGGCACAACTATTTAAGGCGAGATCAGTTTGTAAGACATTCGAAGAACGTTCCAAGAATGTCTTGGTTTATAAGAGACTTTCGTTTGAAAGATGGGGGATATCACATTGGGAAACCCATAAGTTACGATGTGTTTACTTTGACGCATATATTGCGGGGAACCCAAATGCTATTTTACGCAACGGGTTAAGAAATTATTTTGACTCAATATATCCGAATATTGGACTTCGTGATTTAGAAAAAGCGGCTAACATGCAACATAAAGAAGCATGTTATGCTTACGGATTAGTAATGTTCGCTTCTCACCAAAGTGAGAACAAGAACATCGGGCTACAACTATTAAACAAAACGTTTCCACAAGTGACGGAGTCGGTAATTGGGGTAAGAAATGAGGTTTTTAGATTATTACGGGACTGTTGGACATTACGTAACCCTCGTCCCTTTGATGACGTTACAACACGCTGTCTTATCAACGGCCATAACGGTTATGTTGCACAAGACCAAGGATGGGAAGTAGTCCTAGTAAAACCAGAATGCATGACTTGTTTCTGGACGTATGAATTACGTGTCTTTATTGCCTTTGCTGAACGACTTGTGTACTAGCTAGAATTATCTTCACAACTATCTTGTATCAAAGTTATTGTGTGCTATATTTCATGCTTTATGTAAAATAAGCGGTATTGTAAGTTTGTAAAATATTGTATAAAAGTTTGAACGCGAAATATTATTATAATCAGTTTTTCATATAGAATTGTAGTAGTTGAATTGTATATTAGCTACTAAGTATGAACTTAACGGGTAGGTACTACCCGAATTTAAACTTATAAAACGCTAATATGAAGAAAAAGCTTTTATAAATGAGTTCATATTATGCTACGAAATACTATTAACTACTCTTAATATTCTGTATGATTAACTTGTTCCATTTAACTATTTTGAAGGAAATGGCACCGACTACTCGACACACCGTGAATATGAATGAAGAGTAATTCCGTACTTTTCTAGCTTCAAACATAGCCGCAGTACAGGCTGCGCTACATACCAACAATAACCTTGGATCTAGCAGTACAGGAAATCGTGTAGGATGCACCTACAAAGAATTCACTGCCTGCAAACCTTTGGAATTTGATGGAACCGAAGGACCGATCGGATTGAAACGGTGGACCGAGAAGGTCGAATCGGTGTTTGCCATAAGTAAGTGTACTGAAGAGGACAAAGTGAAGTACGCTACGCATACCTTCACAGGTTCTGCGTTAACATGGTGGAATACCTATCTAGAGCAAGTGGGACAAGATGATGCGTACGCACTACCGTGGTCAGCTTTCAAGCACTTGATGAACGAGAAGTACCGTCCCAGAACCGAGGTCAATAAGCTCAAGACAGAACTTAGAGGGTTACGAACCCAAGGATTTGATATTACCACGTACGAAAGACGATTCACAGAATTGTGCCTATTGTGTCCGGGAGCATTCGAAGATGAGGAAGAGAAGATCGACGCGTTTGTGAAAGGATTACCGGAAAGAATCCAAGAAGATATAAGTTCACACGAGCCCGCCTCCATACAATAGGCATGTAGAATGGCTCACAAACTAGTGAACCAGATTGAAGAAAGAATTAAAGAACAGACTGCTGAAGAGGCCAATGTGAAGCAAGTCAAAAGAAAGTGGGAGGAAAACGGTGATAAGAATCACCAATACAACAACAACAGCAATTACAACAATAATCGCAACAATTATCCCAACAATCGCAACATCAATCGCAACTACAACAAACGTCCCAACAACAACAACAACAACAACAACAACAACAGCAACTACAACAATCATCCCAACAACAATAATAACCGCAACAACAACAACAATCAGAAGCAACTATGCCAAAGGTGTGAAAAGAATCACTCGGGGTTCTGCACCAAATTTTGCAACAAGTGTAAAAGAAATGGTCATAGCGCGGCGAAGTGTGAGGTCTACGGACCAGGGGTTAATAGAACGAAAGGAACAAATGGTGTCGGAACAAGTAATGGCGGAGCAAGTAGTGTCGGAGCAAGTTATGCCAATGTAGTTTGTTATAAATGTGGAAAACCAGGCCACATTATTAGAAATTGCCCGAACCAGGAGAACACGAATGGACAAGGCCGTGGAAGAGTTTTCAATATTAATGCGGTAGAGGCACAGGAAGACCCGGAGCTTGTTACGGGTACGTTTCTTATTGACAATAAATCTGCTTACGTTTTATTTGATTCGGGTGCGGATAGAAGCTATATGAGTAGAGATTTTTGTGCTAAATTAAGTTGTCCATTGACGCCTTTGGATAGTAAATTTTTACTCGAATTAGCAAATGGTAAATTAATTTCAGCAGATAATATATGTCGGAATCGAGAAATTAAACTGGTTAGCCAAACATTTAAGATTGATTTGATACCAGTAGAGTTAGGGAGTTTTGATGTGATAATCGGTATGGACTGGTTGAAAGAAGTGAAAGCAGAGATCGTCTGTTACAAAAATGCAATTCGCATTATACGAGAAAAAGGAAAACCCTTAATGGTGTACGGAGAAAAGGGCAACACGAACCTACATCTTATTAGTAATTTGAAGGCACAAAAACTAATAAGAAAAGGTTGCTATGCTATTCTAGCACACGTTGAGAAAGTACAAACTGAAGAAAAGAGCATCAATGATGTTCCCATTGCAAAAGAATTTCCCGATGTATTTCCGAAAGAATTACCGGGATTACCCCCACATCGATCCGTTGAATTTCAAATAGATCTTGTACCAGGAGCTGCACCAATAGCTCGTGCTCCTTACAGACTTGCACCCAGCGAGATGAAAGAACTGCAAAGCCAATTACAAGAACTTTTAGAGCGTGGTTTCATTCGACCAAGCACATCACCGTGGGGAGCTCCTGTTTTGTTTGTCAAGAAGAAAGATGGTACATTCAGGTTGTGTATCGACTACCGAGAGTTGAACAAACTTACCATCAAGAACCGCTACCCACTACCGAGAATCGACGACTTATTTGATCAACTACAAGGCTCGTCTGTTTATTCAAAGATTGACTTACGTTCCGGGTATCATCAAATGCGGGTGAAAGAAGATGATATTCCAAAGACTGCTTTCAGAACACGTTACGGTCATTACGAGTTTATGGTCATGCCGTTTGGTTTAACTAATGCACCAGCTGTGTTCATGGACCTTATGAACCGAGTGTGTGGACCATACCTTGACAAGTTTGTCATTGTTTTCATTGATGACATACTTATTTACTCAAAGAATGACCAAGAACACGGTGAACATTTGAGAAAGGTATTAGAAGTATTGAGGAAGGAAGAATTGTACGCTAAGTTTTCAAAGTGTGCATTTTGGTTGGAAGAAGTTCAATTCCTCGGTCACATAGTGAACAAAGAAGGTATTAAGGTGGATCCGGCAAAGATAGAAACTGTTGAAAAGTGGGAAACCCCGAAAACTCCGAAACACATACGCCAGTTTTTAGGACTAGCTGGTTACTACAGAAGGTTCATCCAAGACTTTTCCAGAATAGCAAAACCCTTGACTGCATTAACGCATAAAGGGAAGAAATTTGAATGGAATGATGAACAAGAGAAAGCGTTTCAGTTATTGAAGAAAAAGCTAACTACGGCACCTATATTGTCATTGCCTGAAGGGAATGATGATTTTGTGATTTATTGTGACGCATCAAAGCAAGGTCTCAGTTGTGTATTAATGCAACGAACGAAGGTGATTGCTTATGCGTCTAGACAATTGAAGATTCACGAACAAAATTATACGACGCATGATTTGGAATTAGGCGCGGTTGTTTTTGCATTAAAGACTTGGAGGCACTACTTATATGGGGTCAAAAGTATTATATATACCGACCACAAAAGTCTTCAACACATATTTAATCAGAAACAACTGAATATGAGGCAGCGTAGGTGGATTGAATTATTGAATGATTACGATTTTGAGATTCGTTACCACCCGGGGAAGGCAAATGTGGTAGCCGATGCCTTGAGCAGGAAGGACAGAGAACCCATTCGAGTAAAATCTATGAATATAATGATTCATAATAACATTACTACTCAAATAAAGGAGGCGCAACAAGGAGTTTTAAAAGAGGGAAATTTAAAGGATGAAATACCCAAAGGATCGGAGAAGCATCTTAATATTCGGGAAGACGGAACCCGGTATAGGGCTGAAAGGATTTGGGTACCAAAATTTGGAGATATGAGAGAAATGGTACTTAGAGAAGCTCATAAAACCAGATACTCAATACATCCTGGAACGGGGAAGATGTACAAGGATCTCAAGAAACATTTTTGGTGGCCGGGTATGAAAGCCGATGTTGCTAAATATGTAGGAGAATGTTTGACGTGTTCTAAGGTCAAAGCTGAGCATCAGAAACCATCAGGTCTACTTCAACAACCCGAAATCCCGGAATGGAAATGGGAAAACATTACCATGGATTTCATCACTAAATTGCCAAGGACTGCAAGTGGTTTTGATACTATTTGGGTAATAGTTGATCGTCTCACCAAATCAGCACACTTCCTGCCAATAAGAGAATATGACAAGATGGAGAAGTTAGCACGACTGTATTTGAAGGAAGTCGTCTCCAGACATGGAATACCAATCTCTATTATCTCTGATAGGGATGGCAGATTTATTTCAAGATTCTGGCAGACATTACAGCAAGCATTAGGAACTCGTCTAGACATGAGTACTGCCTATCATCCACAAACTGATGGGCAGAGCGAAAGGACGATACAAACGCTTGAAGACATGCTACGAGCATGTGTTATTGATTTCGGAAACAGTTGGGATCGACATCTACCGTTAGCAGAATTTTCCTACAACAACAGCTACCATTCAAGCATTGAGATGGCGCCGTTTGAAGCACTTTATGGTAGAAAGTGCAGGTCTCCGATTTGTTGGAGTGAGGTGGGGGATAGACAGATTACGGGTCCGGAGATTATACAAGAAACTACCGAGAAGATCATCCAAATTCAACAACGGTTGAAAACCGCCCAAAGTCGACAAAAGAGCTACGCTGACATTAAAAGAAAAGATATAGAATTTGAAATTGGAGAGATGGTCATGCTTAAAGTTTCACCTTGGAAAGGCGTTGTTCGATTTGGTAAACGAGGGAAATTAAATCCAAGGTATATTGGACCATTCAAGATTATTGATCGTGTCGGACCAGTAGCTTACCGACTTGAGTTACCTCAACAACTCGCGGCTGTACATAACACTTTCCACGTCTCGAATTTGAAGAAATGTTTTGCTAAAGAAGATCTCACTATTCCGTTAGATGAAATCCAAATCAACGAAAAACTCCAATTCATCGAAGAACCCGTCGAAATAATGGATCGTGAGGTTAAAAGACTTAAGCAAAACAAGATACCAATTGTTAAGGTTCGATGGAATGCTCGTAGAGGACCCGAGTTCACCTGGGAGCGTGAAGATCAGATGAAGAAGAAATACCCGCATCTATTTCCAGAAGATTCGTCAACACCTTCAACAGCTTAAAATTTCGGGACGAAATTTATTTAACGGGTAGGTACTGTAGTGACCCGAACTTTTCCATGTTTATATATATTAATTGAGATTGATGTTTACATGATTAAATGTTTCCAACATGTTAAGCAATCAAACTTGTTAAGACTTGATTAATTGAAATAGGTTTCATATAGACAATTGACCACCCAAGTTGACCGGTGATTCACGAACGTTAAAACTTGTAAAAAAAACTATATGATGACATATATATGGTTATATATATAGTTAACATGATATTATGATAAGTAAACATATCATTAATTATATTAACAATGAACTACATATGTAAAAACAAGACTACTAACTTAATGATTTTGAAACGAGACATATATGTAACGTTTATCGTTGTAACGACATTTAATGTATATATATCATATTAAGAGATATTCGTACATCATAATATCATGATAATATAATAATTTAAAATCTCTTTTGTTATTATAAACATTGGGTTAACAACATTTAACAAGATCGTTAACCTAAAGGTTTCAAAACAACACTTACATGTAACGACTAACGATGACTTAACGACTCAGTTAAAATGTATATACATGTAGTGTTTTAATATGTATTTATACACTTTTGAAAGACTTCAATACACTTATCAAAATACTTCTACTTAACAAAAATGCTTACAATTACATTCTCGTTCAGTTTCATCAACAATTCTACTCGTATGCACCCGTATTCGTACTCGTACAATACACAGCTTTTAGATGTATGTACTATTGGTATATACACTCCAATGATCAGCTCTTAGCAGCCCATGTGAGTCACCTAACACATGTGGGAACCATCATTTGGCAACTAGCATGAAATATCTCATAAGATTACAAAAATATGAGTAATCATTCATGACTTATTTACATGAAAACAAAATTACATATCCTTTATATCTAATCCATACACCAACGACCAAAAACACCTACAAACACTTTCATTCTTCAATTTTCTTCATCTAATTGAACTCTCTCAAGTTCTATCTTCAAGTTCTAAGTGTTCTTCATAAATTCCAAAAGTTCTAGTTTCATAAAATCAAGAATACTTTCAAGTTTGCTAGCTCACTTCCAATCTTGTAAGGTGATCATCCAACCTCAAGAAATCTTTGTTTCTTACAGTAGGTTATCATTCTAATACAAGGTAATAATCATATTCAAACTTTGGTTCAATTTCTATAACTATAACAATCTTATTTCAAGTGATGATCTTACTTGAACTTGTTTTCGTGTCATGATTTTGCTTCAAGAACTTTGAGCCATCCAAGGATCCATTGAAGCTAGATCCATTTTTCTCTTTTCCAGTAGGTTCATCCAAGGAACTTAAGGTAGTAATGATGTTCATAACATCATTCGATTCATACATATAAAGCTATCTTATTCGAAGGTTTAAACTTGTAATCACTAGAACATAGTTTAGTTAATTCTAAACTTGTTCGCAAACAAAAGTTAATCCTTCTAACTTGACTTTTAAAATCAACTAAACACATGTTCTATATCTATATGATATGCTAACTTAATGATTTAAAACCTGGAAACACGAAAAACACCGTAAAACCGGATTTACGCCGTCGTAGTAACACCGCGGGCTGTTTTGGGTTAGTTAATTAAAAACTATGATAAACTTTGATTTAAAAGTTGTTATTCTGAGAAAATGATTTTTATTATGAACATGAAACTATATCCAAAAATTATGGTTAAACTCAAAGTGGAAGTATGTTTTCTAAAATGGTCATCTAGACGTCGTTCTTTCGACTGAAATGACTACCTTTACAAAAACGACTTGTAACTTATTTTTCCGACTAGAAACCTATACTTTTTTTGTTTAGATTCATAAAATAGAGTTCAATATGAAACCATAGCAATTTGATTCACTCAAAACGGATTTAAAATGAAGAAGTTATGGGTAAAACAAGATTGGATAATTTTTCTCATTTTAGCTACGTGAAAATTGGTAACAAATCTATTCCAACCATAACTTAATCAACTTGTATTATATATTATGTAATCTTGAGATACCATAGACACGTATACAATGTTTCGACCTATCATGTCGACACATCTATATATATTTCGGAACAACCATAGACACTCTATATGTGAATGTTGGAGTTAGCTATACAGGGTTGAGGTTGATTCCAAAATATATATAGTTTGAGTTGTGATCAATACTGAGATACGTATACACTGGGTCGTGGATTGATTCAAGATAATATTTATCGATTTATTTCTGTACATCTAACTGTGGACAACTAGTTGTAGGTTACTAACGAGGACAGCTGACTTAATAAACTTAAAACATCAAAATATATTAAAAGTGTTGTAAATATATTTTGAACATACTTTGATATATATGTATATATTGTTATAGGTTCGTGAATCAACCAGTGGCCAAGTCTTACTTCCCGACGAAGTAAAAATTTGTGAAAGTGAGTTATAGTCCCACTTTTAAAATCTAATATTTTTGGGATGAGAATACATGCAGGTTTTATAAATGATTTACAAAATAGACACAAGTACGTGAAACTACATTCTATGGTTGAATTATCGAAATCGAATATGCCCCTTTTTATTAAGTCTGGTAATCTAAGAATTAGGGAACAGACACCCTAATTGACGCGAATCCTAAAGATAGATCTATTGGGCCTAACAAACCCCATCCAAAGTACCGGATGCTTTAGTACTTCGAAATTTATATCATATCCGAAGGGTGTCCCGGAATGATGGGGATATTCTTATATATGCATCTTGTTATTGTCGGTTACCAGGTGTTCACCATATGAATGATTTTTATCTCTATGTATGGGATGTGTATTGAAATATGAAATCTTGTGGTCTATTGTTACGATTTGATATATATAGGTTAAACCTATAACTCACCAACATTTTTGTTGACGTTTAAAGCATGTTTATTCTCAGGTGAATATTAAAAGCTTCCGCTGTTGCATACTAAAATAAGGACAAGATTTGGAGTCCATGCTTGTATGATATTGTGTAAAAACTGCATTCAAGAAACTTATTTTGTTGTAACATATTTGTATTGTAAACCATTATGTAATGGTCGTGTGTAAACAGGATATTTTAGATTATCATTATTTGATAATCTACGTAAAGCTTTTTAAACCTTTATTGATGAAATAAAGGTTATGGTTTGTTTTAAAATGAATGCAGTCTTTGAAAAACGTCTCATATAGAGGTCAAAACCTCGCAACGAAATCAATTAATATGGAACGTTTTTAATCAATAAGAACGGGACATTTCAGTTGGTATCCGAGCGTTGGTCTTAGAGAATCAGAAAATTTGCATTAGTGTGTCTTATCGAGTTTGTTAGGATGCATTAGTGAGTCTGGACTTCGACCGTGTTTTCTTTAAAAATGATTGCTTAACATTTTAGTTGGAAACTATATATTTTTAACATATGAATATTATGTGATATATTAATCTCTTAACGTGTTTGATATTATGTGATAGATGTCTACCTCTAGAACAAGTCCCATTGACTCACCTAATAATAATGAAGAGTCAAATGTAAATTGGAATGATTTGTGGACTGATTCACAAGTTCCCGAAGAGGAACCGGAAGAAGAGTCGGAACCGGAAGAAGAATCGGAACCGGAAGAAGAATCGGAACCGGATGAAGAAATAGAACCGGTGGGGGAAATAATAAAACGGTTAAGTAAAAGAAAATCCTCAACCAACCGACCAAAGTTAATTATGGTCAATGGTGTTTCCGCCAAGGAAGCAAAATATTGGGAGGATTACCAATTCTCCGATGAATCGGATTCCGACGAGAATTCCGATGATGTTATAGAAATTACCCCAACTGAATTTAAAAAGGCAAAAGAAAATAATAAGGGAAAGGGCATAAAAATAGAGAAATCTAATTCCAACCCCGATGAACTTTATATGTATCGTCAACCCCCGAAGTCCTTAAGTTGTAACAATGACCCGGGAACCTCTAAACCACCAGGTTTTTCTATAACTCACCAACATATGAAATCTTGTGGTCTATTGTTACGATTTGATATATATAGGTTAAACCTATAACTCACCAACATTTTTGTTGACGTTTAAAGCATGTTTATTCTCAGGTGAATATTAAAAGCTTCCGCTGTTGCATACTAAAATAAGGACAAGATTTGGAGTCCATGCTTGTATGATATTGTGTAAAAACTGCATTCAAGAAACTTATTTTGTTGTAACATATTTGTATTGTAAACCATTATGTAATGGTCGTGTGTAAACAGGATATTTTAGATTATCATTATTTGATAATCTACGTAAAGCTTTTTAAACCTTTATTGATGAAATAAAGGTTATGGTTTGTTTTAAAATGAATGCAGTCTTTGAAAAACGTCTCATATAGAGGTCAAAACCTCGCAACGAAATCAATTAATATGGAACGTTTTTAATCAATAAGAACGGGACATTTCATGTACCAGCCAGCTTGGATAGACAAAGTTGATGTTTTGAGTGTGGATAGTCCTTGTGACTTAAAAGTGAAGCAAGGATAGCCCAGTTCACTAACACTGTTAACTTTTTCCGTTAAAACTGAATCATGTGTCTAGCATGTGAGGGTATTTTTGGTATATTTGCCTTTTTCTTCATCTTCTTCAATAAAAATCTGTGAATATTTTATTGAATATGATTATATTATTTTAAGGGAGGTGATGATGTGATATTTCCACCATCCCCATTACTCCATCTACCAAACTTCTACATCATTTTCCAAAATTCCGTTCTAACTAAATTTATTTACGGAGTACATGGCAAAACACCTTTTCCTGCAGTTATGTTTGCCTCTGAGTCAACCAAGACAAATTCACTTTCATTTCCATTCTCAACTTTACATATTCAATTTCTTATACTGTTGTATTTATAACCAATTTAACTGAAGGGAGTAGTAAACAATTGGTGAAATTTAAGTTAAGGAAATTAAAGAATTGATGACTTTTTTTTTCTTAACAATGGTGGGTTTTAGCCCATCATTTTTTCATCTGCCATTTGATATTCAATAAGATTTTTCCCTTCATCATAATTATGTTGCTGGTTAATATTCAACGTCATCATCATATCCCTAAAACAAGAAATAAAATCATACTCTAAAAATTTAAACAATAATAAATTAATCACATACAGTGGCGGATATTACCTAGTGATATCTCCAAATTCTTCAAAATTCTATCAATCTTCCTTTCGAAAAATTCATCTCTCACTTTGTGGATTAAACTTCAATATGAGCACGGATTCGAGTTCACGAGCCTAAACCTAACCTTCATCACCGTTCAGATCGAATCAATAACAACAATTCGAGTTTTTAAGCATTTTTATTCAAAAATTGATTTTAGTGGGTTTTGATTCCTGAATGTTTTAGCAAAATCTGAAAAAGTAGAAATGTCTACAATCATATAGTGATAATTTCTTCAAAATTTCAGAGATTAATTCGATCATTTGATGGGTGTCTGATCAGTTTTTTTTGTTCGAAAAATGTTGACCAAAATTGAATTGTTTATTTCGATTCCTTGCGTATTTCGAAAAACTAAAAACGTAGATGTGTTAGATTTGGTCTAACGCATCTTTCTACATAGTTTCATGTTTTAATTTTGTGTTTTTGGCCACTTCCGCCATTCCTCCGCCGTGAACCACCATAAAACCCACCGGAATCTGGAAAAACTGCTCATGGTGGTTTGAAGAAAATGGGAAAAACTGCTCATGGTTGTGTCTTTTAATTTTGTGTTTCGTATTTAATGTTTTTGTAGCTTTAATACGAGTAACAATTTGATTTTCATGATGAAAATTGATGATGATGATGATGAACAGAGTGTAGGAGGGTGATGATGATGAATAGAGATGATAATAATGATGAAGAGAGATGATGCATCCACATATTATAAATTAATATATTATTTTATTATAAATTATTATCAGAATGGTATTTAATTTAGATAAGAACAATTAGTTGATAAGAATGATAAATGACAAAAATACCCTCACATGCTTGGCACATGATTCAGTTTTAACGGAAAAAGTTAACAGTGTTAAGGCTTGGGCTATCCTTGCTCCACTTTTAAGTCACAAGGACTATCCACACTCAATACAGCAACTTTGACTATCCATGCTGGCTGGTACAAACCACCGGGACTATCCGCGCAATTTTCTCAACATTTAATAATGCAAATATAGTTTTCATTTAATATATAATCATGGAAAAGTTAGGGTCACTACAGATAATCAGGTAATTTTCGACACGAATTGATAAGCAAAACTTTTGACATGCAGCTAAGGTCGAAGTCCAGACTCATTAATGCATCCTAACAACTACTAGTTAGACACACTAATGCAAGTCCTGGTTAGCTAAGACCACCGCTCTGATACCAACTGTAGAGACCCGTCCTATTCCATAAGGACGAATACAATAACATATGGTTATATTGCGAGGTATTTGACTTCTAAATGATACATTTTACTAACATTGCATTCGTTTTTAAAATACAAACTTTCATCACATCGAAAGTTGACGGCATGCATACCATTTCATAATATATCCAACTATAAATGAATTAATAATATTCTTGATGAACTCAACGACTCGAATGCAACGTCTTTTGAAATATGCCATGAATGACTCCAAATAATATCTTTAAATTGAGCAAATGAACAGTGGAAGATTTTTTTCAATCCTGAGAATAAACATGCTTTAAAGTGTCAACCAAAAGGTTGTTGAGTTCATTAGTTTATCATAATCGATCATTTCCATAATTTTAATAGACCACAAGATTTCCTTTTTTCAATAATCATACACTCGCAAGTGTTTAAAATTCATTTATATGGATTGAACACCTGATAACCGACATTAACAAAATGCATCTAGAATATCCCCAAACATATAAACATCGAAGTACTAAAGCTGTTCAAATTCTCTGACTGGGGCGTGTCAAAGCCCATAGATCCATCTTTAGGATTTACGTCAATTGGTGGCAATTATAATAAACACCAATTCTTAGGCTACCAAGTTCAACAAGGGCGATATCCAGTATAACAATTCAACCATAGAATGTAGTTTCCATTACTTGTGTCTATTTTGCCAAATATTTATAAAAACAGCGCATGTATTCTCAGTCCCAAAAATATATATTGCAAAAGCATTTAAAAAGGGAGCAAATGAAACTCACAATACGATATTTTGTAGTAAAAATATGCATACGATGAAACTGAACAATGCAAGGTTGGCCTCGGATTCACGAACCTATATCATTTATATATATGTTAACACATATAATCGGAATCGCACAAATTGATATAATATATTTTCAGTTATATGTTATATATATTTATTTTATAAACTTATTAATATTTATACACATAGTTATATTAATCTATACATATTTGTAATTGGTATTATATCAAAACTCATTAATTTGTTATATGTAATATTAATATAGTTATGTAATATGTAGTTTTAATGTACAATATATTTATTTGTTAGAATGATAATTTTGATAATATTGATTTACTAATAATAATAATAATAATAATTTTATTAATAATGGTAGTACTAATAACAAAGATGAAAATGATAATTTTTAATAATAATGATACTAATAATGTTAATAATAATAATAATAAAAATTTTATTAATCATTTTAATACTAATGATAATAATATTAGTTGTACGAATGATACTATTAATTATATTTTTAGTATTTGTAATAACCTAATAGCAATAATATTTAGTAATAACAATAATAATTATATTAAAAATGAGTAATAAGTAAACTACCTCAAAGAAATAGCCATTAAGAAAAATGCCCAAGTCCGGGTTTGAACCCGCGACATCCCGCTAATCCGATAACATCCTTAACCATTACTCCGTATCAGTTTTTCTATTATTATTAAGATTTTAATATCTTTTAAATTGATTTTCTATTTTGAATCATCATCAAAATACATCATCAACATCATAATTATTACTTCATCATCATAGTTATCTTCATTTTTACCCACGGTCATCATCATAGCAACATCATCATCATGAAATCATAACTATCATCTAACAAACTCATCATCATACATCATCATTATCTTTAACATCTTACGATCATCATGATCATTATATCATCATTATGATCATCGTAATCAATGAAATATCATCACCATTATCATTATCTCTAACTCCTCATCAATATATATATATATATATATATATATATATATATATATATATATATATATATATATATATATATATATGTGGTAACCCGAATAGGGAAAACCTTGCAACTTTATATATATATATATATATATATATATATATATATATATATATATATATATATATATATATATATATATATATATATATATATATACTTTTGGCCCAAGAATCCATTCGGCCCAAGCATACAGATAAGTTCACGACCCAAGTTTCAAGTTATCCTAAAACTAAATGGCCCAACATAATTGGCCCAGTTAACATCGAATCATAGCAGTCCAACAAGAAGTGGTTTAGTAACCCGATTAAATCATTTGATTAATTCATGTCGCGTTAATTAACAAAATAAAAGGAATTCAGTTGTCTTCGGTTTATAATTTTCATATGTCCTCATCTTCAATATACATATCATCACCTCATCGTTGATTTAGCTGAAAACGAGATAGAATAGAAAGATGGGAACCAACGAGCAGCCCAAAAACAAGGATCAAATAGAATTCTAGTGGGTTTTTAACCTGGCCCAACAGCAGCCCAATACGTTAAATATATGTAAACCCATTTACCAACCTAGATAACCCACTAATATTGTTGTGGCCTGTTCTATTTCCACCCTATGTTCGACCGAGAACAGAAACAGAATAAAGCGATGGTCAAACATGAGTGTGTCAATATCACTTTGTAAATTTATGTGATCCCTTTTGTCGGCCAAAAATTTCCACATGAAAGCTGTATTATAATATCTAATCAAGTGGATTATTTAATTTGTAAATGTCGGCCACAAGAGGAAGAAAAAAAATGTACGTGGGCTATAGAATCCAAGAAAATATCCCCAATCGTGAACCCTGTACTTCCTGTCAACATCATTATTACTTACATCATCACGGTTGTAGCTAGAATTTCCTTATATGCAGCCTACTTCGAACAGGTGCAGCAGAAAAAGAAAAGAAACAGAAGAAAATAGAAACATGATTTATGCAGGTTTTTCTTGGTGATTTTTGATTGTAGGTTGTGGTGATTGAAGGGGGATTGTGCTGATGATAGGAGGTGGTTTTGGTTGATTGTAGTCGTTGGTGTTTTTAGAGGGTTTAGTTATAACTTCATAAAAAAAACGTTCATGGAGATAAGAGGTGGGTTTTGGGTTTTAGGTTACAATCGAGCAACAACAATAGTAGCATCCTTCTTATTATTGTAGTAACCAAATTGATAATGATTGGTTTGATGGTTAAGTCGAATAGGTCAAATACAGAAATAAATAACAGCTTACTTGATTTATATATCGAGTTTGAATAAAGTTGTTGATCACTAAAGCAGAAAGGTTTGAGCAGAAGTTTGGTGTCGACTTGGTGATGTCATCGGTTTAAAAGGAAACAAGAAAGAAGTTGGTGATGATAGTTGTGTGATAGTAGTTCGAAGGTGGTGGCGGTTTGGGTTCAATCGATTCAAAACAAAATTAGAGAGAGAGAATGAGATAGTAGGGTATTCTTGGTGGTGTTCGATATAGGTTAAAGTGGGTTTCAAGAGATTAGTGAAAGTGGTGATGACGGTTGTCGGATAAACAAGAAAACACGAGGGTTTCAAAGTTGATCAGGAACAAGAACCATAATGATTGTTGTAGCTGCAAAAGGAGATCATAGGTGGTTATGGGTGATAGTTGCCGAGTGTTCAAGAGTGTTTAATGTTAGTGTATAAGTGTTTTCTTCTATATGAATTGAAAGTATATATCTATATAGATAGAAAGAATGGTAGATATATAATATATGTATTTTTAGTTAGTGCCACAGAAGTTGAAACAGTAATATGTAGGAATCTATTCAATTAAACATGTAATCCCACAGTAGATGTTGTTATGTCATAATACGTTCTTAAGAATAAAAGTCTATTATATCTAAAAACGTTTTCGTTTAAGAAAGTAACATCATATAAGAATCATAACAGGTTTCAAGTTTTAACTTCTAGTTTATTCAAGACTCGTAGGATTAAGTCTAAAGGAAAATCAAACATATGAAATCATCTTATCATGACAAATGGTTTTATCTTGCCGACGAATATTATCTCAATTATTTACTCTTCATGATAAAATATTATTAAAGCCTAGTAATTAACCTATCAATAGTCATGAGAAAATTATTGTAAGGCATGTATTGAAAATCAAACAGGAGTCTCCACTAACCCTTGTCTAGTTCCCGTTAATTGACACTTTTGTTCTTACTTGTAATTCACTTTACCAATTATTCCGAATACCGTTAAAAAGGAAAGGTTTCCTAAATCAAAGTGGACCTCTTAACAGAGACTTGTAATTATACAATGTATCTGATAAATCAATCATTTGATATTATCTTCTAATTCCATCTATAATCATATTGAAACAAATACGTTCATGTAAAGTATTATACGTTTAGTACTTTGTTAATGTTTCAAGTTATAATATATGCACATATACATATAATCATATCCATTCATTTAATGGTTTATGAATCGTCGAAATTTGGTCGAGGTTTAAATGAATGTATGAACACAGTTTAAAATTCTTGAGATTTAACTTAACAAACTTTGCTTATCATGTCAGAAACATATAAAGATTAAAGTTTAAATTTGGTCGGAAAAACTTAAGTGGAAGTTGAATCGGGTGATAGACTCATTAAGTGGAAGTTGAATCGGGTGATAGACTCGTTAAAAACATTCCACAATCGTGTAAATCACCTCTTTTAATTGCATTGCATTTAGGATTGTATGATATTCCTTTTGTTAGTTACATTTACATTTAGTTGTATTTCATGCATTTGGGTAAACTGAAAAATACCAAAAATAGTTTGTGAACGGGTCAAAATGGACTTAAAACTGAAAAATCGCATTCAGGTATAAGAGCGACGCTTTTGTCCTAGAAGCGGCGCTTTTGCTCGTAAAGAGCGACGCTTCTGTTTCAAAAAGCAACACTTTTGTTTGTGTTTTGGGACCAAAAATGGACAGTAGTCAAGAGCGACACTTTTGTCTACAAAAGCGACACTTTTTCTTTCCAGGAATGGCACTTTTGAATTAAAAGCGGCGCTCCTGGACCTGATTACTTAAACATTTTGCCGACCAAACAACTCACTTTTTCACCCACAACTCATCTATTCTCTCTAATAACGGCGTTCTCTCAACCCTAATCGACCCAAATCACCACCAAACTTCAAATTACTTGAATTTTCTTGCAAATCTTCTATCATTAACATGGGAAAAGTAAGAATCCATCACTTAAATTCAATCTTTAACATGATTCTTGTAATTTTTGCTAATTTTCTCTTTATGCTTAGTTTGTTGATTGTGCTTGATTAATGATGTTAATGGTCAAATTGTTGATGAATCTAGTTTACATAGATGTTTATTAACATGATTTGCATGATTATTTTACATCGATTTTGATTTTGAAATTCTAGGGTTTATCCCAATTTAGGGGTTTTTGATTCTGACCAAATTGAAGTGATAATTAATGTTGTTGATGCTTAATTGATAGGTTACCATGATTCTCTTTCTTTGAATCCATCTTTCATGCTTGTATGAATTAAAATTGTAAATTAGGGTTCATAAGTTTAGGGTTTGACTTGGTTTGACCAATCTAAGCATGTGATTAGTGATGATTGTACTTGTTTGCAGCCTATTAATGTTATAACATGAAGAATTGCCATAATTTGATGAATGCTCTTTGTCTTAACCAAATTTTGAATGAAGTAGACTTTGACTAGGGTTGAGTTTTTGCAATTGGTTCATGTTGACCATTTTTGACCGAGTGTAGCTTAATAGTTAATGATAATGCACGTTTAGCTTGTGATATTACATATAATTTGACAATTGATTGCATGAGCTAAATGTTACAATTTTTTTTGAAGAGTTAGAGATTGTGCTATAAAGATTATTCTTTGTTTGGTTTCATGCTTACCATGCACAATCGCAATTGTTTTAATCATGTATGATATCTACCTACATGATTTGCATGATGAAACTTGTTGTGAATTATTGGAATCAACTTAGAGATGATGAGTGAAACTTGAACGCAAATTGTTTATATGCTAACCTATACCTCTCCATAATGTTTTTCTTGCTTGTCTTGTTTTGTAAACCAATGAACCACAAAGAACACACGGTGCAACCAGAATTGGAAAAAGACAAAAGATGATTGGAGTAAAGGATAAAGGAAAACGACAAGAACCACCTCAACAAAATGTGAGGAGGAAGAAGAGACAATGATCCTTGAGGATATATAAAGGCTCTCAATAGACCCTTGGTTACAATAAGTCATAATGAATGAAAGCTATAGATCAGGCCTCGAATTAAGGCTTAAGGATGAATTTTACCAGGGAAAGTATATTGATTGGTCCCCCTTAGATGAAGCGGTTATGTGCTAAGAGTGTGAGAACCTGTTTAAGGTTGATTTCAAGGGTTTGGAACTTAGCCCTTGGATTACTCTTTTTAACTTGAATGTGCCGGTTTACGTTGTCCCCACTTTAGAGTTCACATCCACCTTAAGGGTCAACTTTAGGGTAGAATCAATTGACAACCCAACCTACATGCACTTTTACCTAGCGGGAAAACCCCGAAGCATGAGCATGCTTCAATTCATAAAGGCCTTAGGAATCTACCGCGAATTCAGGAACTGCACTGAAATCTTGTGGACCTATCTTTGTGTATACGAAATCCCCTCCACCAAGAATAGAGATTTTGAGTATCCTGGTGTTTGGCACCAAATTAGCATCTGACCATTTAGCCCAGGCAAGACCGTGGCCAATACTTTGAGAACCATACCACTTCAGGTCATAGCCAGTTTTGTTTCTAATACGGTGAACTACCGTTATCATAGCAATGAAAAAATGTCTTATTTGGACATTTGGCTTACCGACCGAATCTTCAACAAGGCCCATGTTCATGTCCCACACATACTAGCCGATTATCTATTCAACAAACACGGGAACAAGGGTAAAAAGGGAACGGTAGGTGATGTTTTTGTGACCCGGATAGGTAGGCAATTGGGGATTGATCTAGAGGGGTGTACGGCTAAGGTGATGGGTAAATTCACTTACGTAGATTATAAAGGGGGAAAGATTCTAAAGAGAGACCAAAACAAGGTGATGAGGACATGGTTCGATATTAGAAACCCGAATGTGGAGGAGGAAAATGAGGAAGAAGAGGAAGAGAGGGTAAGGAATGAATATGAGACAGGAAATATCGGGTCTAGTAGTGGGGCACCGGGGTCGGGAAGTGGTGTTCCGAGGGAATATGACCATTCTTGGTTTGCCAACCAATTTTCCCAACTTAATATTAATTAAGGCAACCAAGAATATGAGGCACGTTACAACTTTTTGGGCCTCTGAGTAGTATCTCAATGGCAAGTCCATTGTGATCAACTAAACCGCTCGATTCCAAACGCCCCGATACCATTTGCCCCCGTCTACAACCCATATGATTATGAGCACCCACGAAGCTAACCCCAAATCGACTATGATCAAAATGAAGCTTTTAGGAGAGCTCGAGAGTTTGATCATTTTGAAAGGTTGAGGAAACTACAACAATAAGAACAAGATGCATGGAATAGGCCACCCAACTATGATGACTATCCAAACCCGGACCAATCCGGGAGTTCCTACTACGATGGTTATAATTGGTGGTAACTTTAATTGTTATGCTCTCGCTCTTCTTATTGGTGGTTTAATTAAAACTCATGATTGTTAGTTTGTGAAACTTATTTTAAAAAAATAATTGGTTTGTAATAATGGAGGGCGGATGGTTTGGGAAGTTAAAACAATTTGATGTTGGTTGTGTTAATTTGGTTGCATGATGAAATGATTTAGCTTGTGGTTATTCATGGTTGATGGATGTTATTTATGTCTGGAGGGTATGTAATTCCCGGATAAAACAATGATGAATTTGAAATTTGCTTGTAATAATTTGACAATTGCTAGTATCGTAATGTTTATATTGTTCTTGTTATGCATATGGTGATTGATGAATATGTTGATTAATTCATTGGTTGTGCATTTGTTGTTGATGATCATTATTATCTTATGCTTGTTTGTTAAAGCATAGAGGCTATCAATTGCATGTAGATGCATTTGTGTATGCTTGTGGTATTTTTGCTTGTTGTGGATCTTAGTGGCAGGATAAACTTTGATGATTGATCCAAGCCTGGCATTAAGTACAGGTGTGACAACCCGGAAATTTCCGAAAAAATTTAAACTTAATCTTTATGTGTTTCCAACATGATAAGCAAAGTCTGTAATGTTAAATCTCAAGGATTTTAAACTGTGTTCATACATTCATTTAACCTCGACCAAATTTTGACGATTCACGAACCATTATTTAATTGGATATGAATATATATATAGGTATATGTATATATAATGGCTTGAGAATATTAACAAAGTATTAAACATATAATACTTTACATGAACGTATTTGTTTCAAAATATATTCATCAACGGAATTAAAAGATAATATCAAATCATTGATTTATCAGATACATTACGTTATGATTACGGGTCTCTGTTGAGAGGTCCACTTTGATTTAAGAAACCTTTTCTTTTTAACGGTATATGGAATAATTGGTAAAGTGATTTAAGTATCAATTAACGGGAATTAGACAAGGGTAAGTGGAGATTCCTGTTTGATTTTCAATTCATGCTTTACAATATTTTTCCTCGTGACTTTTGATACAGTAACTATTAGTTTTTCATAATATTTAATGTGAAAGTAAAGTTATGGAATATAGATCACTTAGAAAATAGATATCGACGTTTTACCTTAAAATGATTTCGTACGTTCATTTAACCTTTGGACTTTATCTCACGTTTCATCAGTTTTTAGTAATTTAAAAACTTGAAACCTATTATATATAATTTTACTTTTCAAAAATGATATAACGATTTCCATTATTAGCAATATGAGTCTTAAATATATATACTAGTTTTAGAAAACAAAAGTTATCATATTTATTTGATTTAGTACTAAAATGTTTTCAATTTAGAAAGAACTTTATTACCAAAACGTTTTATAAAATATTTTGTTAATGAATTTTGAAGAACTTAATTAAAGCTTTATATTATAAATTAAAAACATATATTGTGTTTCAAAAACATAAACGTATTATGACATAATATTTTTCTATCATTTAAACGATTATAAATGAGTCTTGAAATATAATTCACTTTTGAAAAACTAAATATTATATTATTAAATAAATATTTCAAACTTATATTTTGGAGATAAAAATATATATATACTTTACAATGTAACGAGATATAATATTAACGTAGTCCTAAAACGTTTTGATTTAAAATAATATTATTATATAACGAGACGTTGATTTATAGAAGCAAATGACCAAAACACTCAAATGATTAAGATACATCTTGAGTGATATTGTTTATTAATAATCTAAGTCTATATTTTGACAAGAGTACGAGTCACTAAACGTATAGTACTAGTTTTCTAAGCGTATGATAAGGCTAAAAAGGAACATATATTTCATAGCAATATCCCACCTAAATAATAGGTTTTCATATGTAATTGTATTATATTTTCATTGTAATTGTTTAAATAAATAAGTGCGAAGACAAAAGGCGAAAACGAAGATTTGAAGACACAAACGTCCAAAAAGCTCAAATGTACAAGATACAATTCAAAAGGTTCAATTTATTAATGAAAAACGTCTAAAAATGACAAGAGTACAAGTTACAAAACGCAAAGTACAAGATATTAAATTGTACGCAAGGACGTTCGAAAATTCGGAACCGGGACATGAGTCAACTATCAACGCCCGACGCAATGGACTAAAAATTACAAGTCAGCTATGCACAAGAATATAATATAATATATAAATAATTATATTAATTATTTATATTTTATATTTATATATTTATTATGTCGACAAGCTAGGAGCCAAAAGTTTGTGAGCTGGATTTTCAAACTCCACGACTCGCGGAGTTTGAAGGCCAAAAACTCCACGACTCGCGGAGCTGCCAAATTCCAAAATGCCTATAAAAGGTCACGAATTCGGCGAGTAAATATATAATAAATAATAATAATACTCTGTAGTATAATATAAATAAATAAATAAATAAATATATATATATATATATATATATAAATAAATATATATATATATATATATATATATATATATATATATATATATATATATATATATATATATATATATATATATATATATATATATATATATATATATATATATATATATATATATATATATAGATTAGTGTTATATTAGATTAGTTTGGGTTATGTAAAAGTTATTTTACGGGTTTTGAAGTCGAAATTCTGACCTTGTAACACTACGCGATAAATACTCAATGTAAGTTATGTTCTCCTATTTACATTAATGTCTCGTAGCTAAGTTATTATTATGCTTATTTAATCCAAAGTAATCATGATGTTGGGCTAAAAATATCTAAACTTGGGTAATTGAGCTTTGTACCATAATTGGAGTTTGGACAAAAGAACGACACTTGTGAAAATTAGACTATGGGCTATTAATGGGCTTTATATTTGTTTAACTAAATGATAGTTTGTTAATTTTAATATAAAGATTTACAATTGGACGTCCCTATAAATAACCATATACACTCGATCGGACACGATGGGCGGGGTATTTATATGTACCAATAATAGTTCATTTAACCGGACACGTGAATGGATTAATAGTCACTAGAATTATTAAAACAGGGGTGAAATTATGTACAAGGACACTTGGCATAATTGATAACAAAGTATTAAAACCTTGGGTTACACGCAGTCGATAACCTGGTGTAATTATTAAACAAAGTATTAAAATCTTGTTACAGTTTAAGTCCCCAATTAGTTGGAATATTTGACTTCGGACATAAGGATAATTTGACGAGGACACTCGCACTTTATATTTATGACTGATGGACCGTTATGGACAAAAACCAGATGGACTTATCGAATAATCCAGGACAAAGGACAATTAACCCAGGGTAATAAATAATCAAAACGTCAAACATCATGGTTACGGAAGCTTAAATAAGCATAATATATTTTATTTCATTTTTTCTCGTACTTTTATTTATTGTCATTTTAATTATTGTTATTTATTTTATATTGTTATTTAAATATCGTCATTTACTATACGCTTCGCTTAAAATATAAATCGACAAACCGGTCATTAAACGGTAAACCCCCTTTTATATATTATTATATATAATTATATATATTTTGTACAAATATAGTTGTTTAAAAATATAGTGTGCAATAAGCCCGCTCCCTGTGGAACGAACCGGACTTACTAAAAACTATACTACTCTACGATTAGGTTCACTGCCTATAGTGTTGTAGCAAGGTTTAGGTATATCCCATTTGTAAATAAATAATTAAAACTTATGTAATTTGTAACGTATTTCGTAGTAAAATATAGTACTATTTCGTACACCCCGCTGCACACATGAAGTTTTTGGCGCCGCTGCCGGGGAACTTGGCGAAACGCTAGATTTTTAATTTATTTTTGTATAAATATATTTATATATCATTTTAGAAAAACAATATAAAATTAAAAAAAAAAAAACGAAAATGCAAACTCCACGACTCGCGGAGTTTGCAGGCTTAAAACTCCACGACTCGCGGAGCCACCCTGACAGACGCATCCAGAACCCTAATTTGGCATTTATTACGAGTATAATTTAATTATTATTATTAAAACTTAATTAAGTTTATATTTAATATTAATATTTAGTTTTAGTTTTTAAATTAATTTGTATTTTAAATATTAATTAGTATTATTAAATATATATATAAATTAATACTTTTATAAAATAAATAATATAAAAATAATATTTTTATAAAAATTATAATTTTTACAACTTTAATTTTATTTTTATATTTTGTATCTTTTTAATCGTTTAATCGTAATATTGTATATTTATTGTTCGTAGCTAGTTTTAAGTTCTAGTATTTTGCCGTAGCATATTTTTATTTTTAGATTTTTAGGCTTTGCCGTTAAATCCCTTAAGTGCTATTTCTTTAGACTAAGATTTAAGTGCTTTAGAATTTTGCGACGATTTTAAAATTTTAGTGCCTTTTAAGTCACGACTCGCTACTTTCTTATTTTTATTTTTCGACGTTTTTCGACGCGCATTCTTTTTCTTTCTTATTTCTCGACGCTTTAGTTTTTAGGACTTAGAAATTTTCTCTATTTCTTATCTAATATCTCAAACGGAAAGAAAAATTATTTAAGTGGTTAAATTAATGGACGTTGACAATTTTCTGCTTCGTAGTAATAGTTGGATTTGTTAGTGACTGAGTTGTGAGCTTCCGATTTAAAGGGTTCTGGCTCCCTGCTGCATCTTTTGGCTATTCGAAACGTGGGCAAAAGCAGAAAAGTCTATTAATTGGACAACTTATATAAGTTTTTCTATTTTTATAACTAATAGGATAATTAGTAAATGCACCACATTGTAGCTAAAATTTGGCCATCGCAATAAAATGGAAAATTTTGAAAACAAGGCTATGGAAACTCTTTTTGATATCCAAAATCAATTAAATCAATACTCTCAAATGGGTGTTGATGAAAATTCGTTCGGTCAATCTTGGATCACGAATGACGAAACAATAACTGGTTGTGAAATCTGTGGAAATTATCACTCAACATGGGAATGTTATTATTACGTTCCTATGGAAAATTACGCACCCACGGAACCTGAATGGAATGATTATGAAGAATACAATTCAAATTGGGATTATTCCCAAGAATATTTCCAAACTCAACAACCAGTAGACGAGGAAAATTACGTGTCTGAAAATTTATTAGACAATTTGAAAATCAAACTCGAAGAACTCAATGCTCAAAATGAACAAATGAGAGAGTTTGTAAACCGGCAAGCTGAAACTCTATCAGACTACACACCTGTTGATCTGAGGAGTATTGTGCAAGAAAATCTCATATCATCGAATTTTGATGAATTCGAGAGCTCCGAAATCACCAATTATCCCGATGATACTTTTTATTCAGTCTTACCAATTTCACAACATATCGACACATTAGCCTCTACCGACGAAATCATCGATCCATCAATGGATAAAGAAGAAGTAAGGGTGACAAATTGGTACTCTTGGGAATACGATAACGTTGAAAATTTTACCTCCGAGGCCAAACCGAACTTCACCATTCTACAACCTTCCAACCCAATATTCTCAATAGACGAGTCATCCAGCGGAAATGAACTACGAGCTGTAATAGATAATGACACCTCAAATTTCACCCAATTGGGTAATAGAGGTGAAAACTTTGATCCTGAGAATAAAAGGAAGGAAATATTAGGAATTGTCCACCCTATAGAAATAAGTATGTCGGTGTATATCGATCCATTTGACCAAGAACCAGAAAAGAGACATATCCATTTACTAAAAGCTACACTTAAAAAAGAATTAAGTAGTGACGATCTGGTGAGTCTAAACTTTAAACCCATTGATACATTATACACCACCCGAAATATAAATAACTGGCTCACTACTCTAATTCGTGGAACTCATTCTACCGACTTCACATGTCGTCAGCTAAGTGTGGGGAAGTTTAACCCTACTTAACGTTAAATTCGGGGTTCGGGTTAGTGCATAACTCTCTAATAAAAATGCATGATTAGGGTAAAAGACGCTTTTTCAAATATTAGTAAACAGTTCAGAAAAGCAGCCGTTTTTGAAAAAAAGCATGTGTGATAAAATAAGAAGGAATGAACGATGAGGCGCGACATCTATCATTCGACGAGCATTGTAATTACAAACTGGGTATTTTCAATCACTTTTCTACACTAATCACCCTCATGAATTTATAATTAGAGTCTGATTTCATGCAAATGAGGGCATTGCATGATCTCAAGTGTGGGGAAGGGTTATAAATTCTCTCGGGTTTATACTTGGTTTATTTGCCAAATTTTATGAAAATTTGAAAAATTTTCAACTAAATGAATTTAAAATCATGTTTATATATATATTTATGAACGGTGAAAACTATGTGTTAATACTGAAATTATCGTTAACTCGGAAAGGACATAAATTAAGAAACACCCTAAAGCGCTTGAATTCATTTAAAATGGAATAAAGGAGAATAAAAAGGCAAAGAAAGAAACTAAGTGTGGGGAGAATGTACCTAGTTATTCAATTAAAAACTATCTAGCACATGTTTCTGTAAAGTTTATTGCAGATGCTTTTGTTTTGGACTAAATTAACTATTTTACCCGATGAAAGAAAAGAAAAGATGGATCTACATGATGAATCAATTCCATCATTAAAAGGAAGTAAAGTCTTCCGAAAAAGACACGTGCTTCTTGATTTAGGTCAAGAAGTTGTCGTCCAGACCAGATGTAGGTTGACGAAAAATCTAGAAAAGTCATCACTAAAATCAGCAGGAAATCCACGGACCTCAGTATCAAACAGGGTCGCCAAGTGGTCAGACTTATCCTAACCATGAGAGGATCTGTCTTGTAAAATGGGGAGGGTACCGTGCAAATTAGCTTGATAAGACTAATGAATCAGATCCCCATAAAGGATAATCTCCTTAAAAGATCAAAAATCAGTTTTTAAGACTGATATTACTCAATCCTTGAGATTGACCTTAAAGATTGAGAATTCAAACTCATGGAATTCAATGATATCTAAACTCGAGCTTGAACGAGAAAATATTTTGATCAAAAGTTACAAACCGATTTATTTTCTGAAAACCTATTTTCAATGCGTTCATTACCATTGAACGTAAAATCCTAGGAATTCACCTGGAATTCATTAGGTCACCTGAACCAAATCGGGTGTCAACCGTAAGAACGGTGGTTGCATAGCATGGTCAAAGACAGGACCTTGTGCCAGACCGAAAAAATTATAGGATGATCTTTACTATTGCTCCTACAAAGGATAGTAATTGCGTCCGACACGTTATAGACCATAATTAAATGCATGTCATTAGACATTGCCTTAACAGTTTCTTGTTCATCGCTTTCCTTTACAACCGGACGGTAGTTTGCCGAAAGGTAATATACGGGACAAGTATACTGGACGTGTTGCTTTCCCAATACAAGGTTAGCAAGTGGGTAACACAAAACCACAAGTGTTGAGCTAAAATTTTCAAATCTGAAACCCACACAACCCACAAAAAATATTTTGCAAACACCGGTGAAGGGTTATTCCAAAAAACTTATCTAGGGTAAAAGCTAGATTGAATTTTCAAAAGATCAAATATTTTCATAAAGATCCAATTTCCTTAAGGATCTACATTTTCATAGTCATGTGGGACTGTAAACCGCCTTTCAAATGTGCACTTTGCTTTGGAAACCGAAAGTAAATCGGCTATTTGATTGCAAGTGTCGTTGACCTAAACCCGAGGAAACTGTGGATGGCACACCTACCTTTAACCATGGTTCTATCGTTACTATCATTGTTTATACCGCCGTATCAAAATCACTGATGTATAAAGTGTGAGAATAAAAAAGTGGTTCGAGTGAAGTGTGATTTTATTTCAAGTTATGTATTGCTTGAGGACAAGCAACGCTCAAGTGTGGGGATATTTGATAAGGCTAAAAAGGAACATATATTTCATAGCAATATCCCTCCTAAATAATAGGTTTTCATATGTAATTGTATTATATTTTCATTGTAATTGTTTAAATAAATAAGTGCGAAGATAAAAGGCGAAAACGAAGATTTGAAGACACAAACGTCCAAAAAGCTCAAATGTACAAGATACAATTCAAAAGGTTCAATTTATTAATGAAAAACGTCTAAAAATGACAAGAGTACAAGTTACAAAACGCAAAGTACAAGATATTAAATTGTACGCAAGGACGTTCGAAAATTCGGAACCGGGACATGAGTCAACTATCAACGCCCGACGCAACGGACCAAAAATTACAAGTCAGCTATGCACAAGAATATAATATAATATATAAATAATTATATTAATTATTTATATTTTATATTTATATATTTATTATGTCGACAAGCTAGGAGCCAAAAGTTTGTGAGCTGGATTTTCAAACTCCACGACTCGCGGAGTTTGAAGGCTAAAAACTCCACGACTCGCGGAGCTGCCAAATTCCAAAATGCCTATAAAAGGTCACGAATTCTGCGAGTAAATATATAATAAATAATAATAATAATACTCTGTAGTATAATATAAATATATATATATATATATATATATATATATATATATATATATATATAGTATAGATTAGTGTTATATTAGATTAGTTTGGGTTATGTAAAAGTTATTTTACGGGTTTTGAAGTCGAAATTCTGACCTTGTAACACTACGCGATAAATACTCAATGTAAGTTATGTTCTCCTTTTTACATTAATGTCTCGTAGCTAAGTTATTATTATGCTTATTTAATCCGAAGTAATCATGATGTTGGGCTAAAAATATCTAAAATTGGGTAATTGGGCTTTGTACCATAATTGGGGTTTGGACAAAAGAACGACACTTGTGGAAATTAGACTATGGGCTATTAATGGGATTTATATTTGTTTAACTAAATGATAGTTTGTTAATTTTAATATAAAGATTTACAATTGGACGTCCCTATAAATAACCATATACACTCGATCGGACACGATGGGCGGGGTATTTATATGTACGAATAATAGTTCATTTAACCGGACACGGGAATGGATTAATAGTCACTAGAATTATTAAAACAGGGGTGAAATTATGTACAAGGATATTGGCATAATTGATAACAAAGTATTAAAACCTTGGGTTACACGCAGTCGATAACCTGGTGTAATTATTAAACAAAGTATTAAAATCTTGTTACAGTTTAAGTCCCCAATTAGTTGGAATATTTGACTTCAGACATAAGGATAATTTGACGAGGACACTCGCACTTTATATTTATGACTGATGGACCGTTATGGACAAAAACCAGATGGACTTATCAAATAATCCAGGACAAAGGACAATTAACCCAGGGTAATAAATAATCAAAACGTCAAACATCATGGTTACGGAAGCTTAAATAAGCATAATATATTTTATTTCATTTTTCCTCGTACTTTTATTTATTGTCATTTTAATTATTGTTATTTATTTTATATTGTTATTTAAATATCGTCATTTACTATACGCTTCGCTTAAAATATAAATCGACAAACCGGTCATTAAACGGTAAACCCCCTTTTATATATTATTATATATAATTATATATATATTTTGTACAAATATAGTTGTTTAAAAATATATTATGCAATAAGCCCGCTCCCTGTGGAACGAACCGGACTTACTAAAAACTATACTACTCTACGATTAGGTTCACTACCTATAGTGTTGTAGCAAGGTTTAGGTATATCCCATTTGTAAATAACTAATTAAAACTTGTGTAATTTGTAACGTATTTCGTAGTAAAATATAGTACTATTTCGTACACCCCGCTGCACACATCAGCGTACGAAATAACGTTCGAGAAACCGGAACATGGACGTAGGTCGAGTGACAACGTACGAGTCATCGGAACAAAAATTGCAAGTTAACTATACACGAGAATATAATATAATATATAATTAATTATATAAATTAAATATATTATAAATAAAAAATAATTTAATGTTAGTAGCCCATGTTTTTTTTTTGCGAGTGAATGGTGTAATAGGAGCTTCATCAACCGAAAATCCCTTTAAGTATCAAACATGTTTCAATTTCTTTTTCACAAAATCAATCTCTCGATCTCTCTATGGCACACCAATACTCCATATATATTTAATTTATTTTATGATTTATATTAATTATTATTAATAATTAGTAGTATTAGTATTATTAATATATACATAAAATACTATGATGGAGTCATGAGCGGGTTATTTCAAAACGAGTTTTTTTGAGCGGGATAGGGTTAAGAAAATTATAGGTTATAGCTATGGAGGTTATGGGCAATGTTCGGGGGTATGCTCATGAGGTCAATCTAGTGATTATCATCTCCGTCGCGTCTACGTACTTTTCTGTAATATTGAATCTCAATATTGATACGTGAGCACTCATAACTTAACTTTTATATATTAATAGTGTATCCCTGACTAGTGCTCGAGTATATAGGATTATGCATGCTTGTACATTTATTATTGTCGTTAGATTGGTTATGTTAAATCCTGAATTAGATACATATGCTACTGAGATAGGGTATATGATATGCATGTCGTTGAAAAGCTAGTGAAAAATTAAGAACTTTTCATTTAGAAGTCGAATGGTTTCGATGAACAGATTAGAAGTTATGGTCTACTGAATTTTTGTATTATTTTTAAAATGATTATTATTATTACCATCGTAGTTATTGTCGTTAGTATAATCTAATTATTATTATTATTATTATTATTATTATTATTATTATTATTATTATTATTATTATTATTATTATTATTATTATTATTATTATTATTATTATTATTATTATTATTATTATTATTATCATTATCGTTATAAAAAAAGATATTATTATTAAAAATTGTTATTTTTATTATTATTACTATCGTTATCATCGTTAAGATTATAATTAGTATTATAATTATTATAATTATTATTATTATTATTATCATTAAAATAGTTATTTGTATTATCATAATATTTATTATTATTAGTATTATTATACTTAAAACTAATATTAGTAATATCTAATTATTATGATTACTATTATTATCATTTTTACGGACGCGATGTAAAAGACGACTAAGAGCTATTAACAAATTGATTAAAAAATAATGAGTATAAGTATCAAGATGAAATTAAAATATTGAAAGGTATTGATTTAGATAAAAATATCATTTTCATTATTTTTATCATTATTATTATTAAAAGTATTATTAATATTAAAACTATCATTTTTACAAAAATTATTATTGTTAATAGGAATATCATTGTTAATATAAAATGTCATTATTATTATTATTAATAAGAATTATCATTTTATCATAATAACATTTTTCGTAAATATAAATATTGTTATTATTATTGGTAGAATAATAATAATTATTATTACAAAATAATACAACTTTTACTTACTATTATTATTATCGATGTTATTTTATCAAATAAATATGTGATACAAAGATATTTTTCTACATGTAAAATAAGTACATTAATAATACCTATCATATTATTTTTATGATATTAAATGAAATTTATAAATTTTATTACTTAAGATATATATAAAAGTATATTTTTTTATTATATAAATTTTAATATAAAATTTTATTTATTAATAAATGAATTATATTATTTACTCTAATAAATCTGTTAAAAATATTTAAATATATAAAATGACTATATTTAAGTTATATAATAATCATGAATAGATTTTGGAAGTCATTTTGGTCAAGTTGACTTTTGGTTGACTTTTGCATATTAGTCTCGAGCATTAGGATTGTGGTACACTAACTTGACTTAAATTGTTAGATAAATATTGACCAGAATATAAATATATATAATTAATATAGGTTCGTGAATCCGAGGCCAACCTTGCACTTGTTCAATGCCATCGTATGCTTAGTTACTACGAAATACAATATTGTGAGTTTCATTTGCTCCCTTTTTAAATGCTTTTGCAATATATATTTTTGGGACTGAGAATACATGCGCTGTTTTTTATAAATGTTTAACAAAATAGACACAAGTAATTGAAACTACATTCTATGGTTGAATGATCGAAGCCGAATATGCCCCTTTTTGCTTGGTAGCCTAAGAATTAGTAAACCGATCTACTAATTGATGCGAATCCTAAAGATAGATCTATTGGGCCTAACAAACCCCATCCATGGTTGCGGATGATTTAGTACTTCGATGTTGTTTTATCATGTCCGATGGATGTCCCGGAATGATAGGGGATATTCTTATATGCATCTTGTTAATGTCGGTTACCAGGTGTTCAATCCATATGAATGATTTTTGCATGCACGATATTTATGAGAAATGAAAAATGAAATTCTTGTGGTCTATTAAAATGATGAAAATGATCGATTATGATAAACTAATGAACTCACCAACCTTTTGGTTGACACTTTAAAGCATGTTTATTCTCATGATTGAAAGAAATCTTCTGCAGTGCATTTGATCATTTTAAAGATATTACTTGGAATCATTCATGGCATATTTCAAAAGACGTTGCATTCAAGTCGTTGAGTTCAGTAAAGATTATGATTAAGTAAATGACAGATTAGGTCATTTATAGTTGGATATTATGAAGTGGTATGCATGCCTGTCAACTTTCGATGAAATGAAAGTTTGTCTTTTAAAACGAATGTAATGTTTGTAAAATGTATCTTATAGAGGTCAAATACCTCGCAATGTAATCATATGTTATTGTATTCATTCTTATGGATTAGGACGGGTCTTTACATGTGGTATCAGAGCGGTGGTCTTAGCGAACCAGGTCTTGCATTAGTGTGTCTAACTGATAGTTGTTAGGATGCATTAGTGAGTCTGGACTTCGACCGTATCTGCATGTCAAAAAGTTTTGCTTATCATTTCTAGTCGGAAATAATCTATTTACCATCCTTAGGAAATTACCTGCTTATCATTCTTAGTCTAGACACATCTTATTGCATTGATTGCATAAATAGTGTATAGACAAAAATTCATATCTTAGCGTATCTGCTAATTCATATCTTAGCGTATCTGTTACTGTAAGCTTTGCCTGACATATCCCGCAAACTCCTCCGTAATCTACGAAATCTTTTGTTCTATATCTATGGATATTCTATATAATTAGAATACCATCCGATAGCCGAAAATCATTTCATATCGAAAAATCCTTATTCAATCGCCCGAAATGGAATTCGTCATTAGTTCAGGCCCCTCAGATTCAGAAATGGAATCCCAATCAAGCTCAGAAAGCAGTGTGACCGGAATGGACCAACCAATCAGCCATCATCTATTCTGGATGAATTGGGGATGGGTTCGTAGCCTCCTTAATCATTGGAGACAAGAAGAAGGCAATCCTTTTCATCCACTATATTGCCCTCTTGGCGAAGAACCTGAAGCACTTACCGGTGAACCTGTTCGAGACACTATTTTCTCTCTCATTTCCAGAGTATCTCGTCACGATTACATACTACATCAAATTCTAGATTTTATTTATCCGCTCGTTTAAACCGACAATCACCCCGGTGTAATAGAAGAAGTCAACGAGCTTCGCGGTCGGGTAGTGGCTTTGGAGAATATGGTGCAAAGGTTACAAACACCAGCAGCAGCACCAGCAGCATAACCATTACCATCATCAACAACACCAATAGTACCATTACCACCACCAACAACAACTGCATCGCAAACCTCAACGTCACAATCCATCCCACGAGCATCGACGTCATACGCCCTATAGATACCAAGGAATACCAACAGCAACAAATGATGAAGTATTGATTATAACTTCATCGGAGAAACATTCTACGACGATTATGTAATTTCTAAAGTTTAGAGATTATCTATTCTAGCCTTAACCATAAATCAGATATAGTAGAAATCCTGACCGGAATAGTGCATGATTTACAAACGACACAAGTTACACAAGCATTAACAGCAGTACCATCGGCATCATTAGCACCAGCAGTACCGTCGACATCACCAACAGTATTACCGGCATCAACAACGCCTACAACACCACAAATTCCGTAAACTCTATAACCCCCTCAAATATCGACACCACAATCATCAACGGATATATTGTATCAATGAGTTATGAAGTGTTAACTCATTTCCTCTGAAGAATTTATATGTATATTTTATATATATGAATTTTTAAGTCTCGATGTATTTTTTTTGTACTAAGCTATTCTGTATGAATTGAATAAGGGTAGATACTACTCGGTTAATTCATATTACTAATAAGCTATGATGTACATCCTTCGTTAGCAACTTAACCATCATTAACTACAATCTCTGTTTCAATTCAATGAATTCTATTTCATAATAAATCAAGTGTATTATTCAAATATATGTTTGATTTTACACCTTCATTATCGATGTACTCGAAACTTTTCAGACGACATCATTCGTACCTTGCGAAGATCATAAGAATTCCATGAACACTAACACCATTCACCGAAAAAATATCAATAAAAATGAATAATGAAGTATTGATACATGATTTCATTTACGAAATAATCCGCGAAGATTACGTAATTTCTAAAGTTTTAGAGATTATTCAGTTCTAGTTTCACCGTAAACCAAATAAGTTTAATTTAATATCAACTTATTAAATCTATGTTACATCTGAAGAAAATATACATATTTTCATAAAGACTGTAATAAAAATTCTTTCGTACAAAATATTAACTGTGAAATTTTTTTAACGGGTAGGTAATACCCGCGAGAGATACAAATTCACAATTAATATGTTACATTCTTCGAATCTGATCCAGCAATCATCAACTATACTCACTATTTTCATAACAATATACATTCTTTCATAGAAATCAAAACAACCTTACTCATTCAAATTCAATTATATATTCCGATTTTGAAATCGCAGAATTCAATTCAAGATATAACCGATATCATCGCTCTTAGATTCCTACATCTTTTAAAGCTATACTTTGAGTTCAAAACTATTCTAGAACATCATATGCATATTAACGATTACAATCTGTGTTCAAACCCTCCGAAATTCCTGAAGACACTTCAAACAATGAACAATTGAGATGATGATCCAATCACATATTACCCACAGTAATGTACCTAAAAAACCCTCGAAACCAAAGTCATAATTTAACATGTATCCGTGTCAGACCCTTTGGCATTTTTTAGCAAAAATAACTTTGCGATTCCTTTTCAAAGTAGCCTGTTTTGTCACAGCTCTAACAAGTCAACTTCGACTTTTCAATTAAAAGAGTCATATTATAACCTCAATATATACGATGCCCTTTCACCATCGTTACCAGAGAACCGTTTATGTTCCACCACATTAGCAATAAACTTACCAACAACTTCGCTGATCTTTGATTTTTAGAAAAATCTTTATATTCATTGGAACCCTATCATTTACTCATCTGCATCTTGTAACGAGAATTGCCATACGCATCATTGGAAATTAGCAATCAGTATTTTGAAATCTTACAGCATGTCTACGCAAACAATTATATGTGTACATATAACGTCTATTTCCTAGACTTACATACTTCTAATGTGAAGTTTCTGAAAGGCACCCTAAACTGTGAACTAGTTCTCCGAATCTTGGCAAAATGCTGATGAAGTTGCAAAAACTGTAAACAACCTTAACAGTAAAAAGTTTGATGATAAAGAATATTGTGTTGGTAAAGCTCAGAAAAAGAGAAGGTTTGGAACTGGAAAACGGATTGAGCAAAGTATGAAGGAGGCTGTGGACAAATCACAAACACTGAACCTGCCTTCAAAGAATCCAAGTGATTCAGTATCTGCTGAAGCCATTATCAAATACATTGCTCCTGACTCTAAACCCTTGTAAACAATATTCTTCATCATCCTCTGATACTAGAAATTCTAAGATATCATCGTATCTTTCATTATAAATATCTTCCATATTTCTGAAGATATTTCCATAATTATTCTTAACTGAAATCATTTACCTCTTCGCGCTATCTGTATTATATCGTAAAAGAAACTATTTTAGTTTCTAAATTCTGAAACCTCTAAAGTTTAAAAATATGAATGCTTTTGAAGTAGTGTTGGAAACTGAAGCATGAGTTAGTATAATATAATGACACTTGATCAACGTGATTATATTATAGTAAGTCATGCTGAGTTTCTAAATGGAACGTGATGATTCACAGATCATAACATCATCATGTGTCATGTTACACGACTCTTGTATTCTACTTAACCTCTAAACATATCAAGAAAATATTTTTCTTGATGACTCGGTCTTTTTCGAGGTATTCTAGTAATTTGACAAATCAAGATCGTGCTATTACAATTTCCTTTTTAGAACATTAATTATGTTCATTCCGAAATTCATATCTACGAATTCTGGACCATTACGTACGGTGCTTAATCGCAAGAAGAGGAAACGAAAGAATGAAGCTCCGAAATAGAAATGGAATTATAAATCGCAGTAAATAGGAGAGAGCATTAACCGTGGATGCCGATGATTATAGAAAGATAGGATCAGGGACTCTGAAAAATAAGGAAAGATATAAAGCTCGACGACAACACATAAATTACAAACCGTGTATATCAATAAGTATTGCAACGTAAAGACACAGGAGAACTAAAAATACTAAAAGCCAAGAGTATAGTAAAAGTGAATAGATTCCTCCGGCGACAGATGAAAAACAAGAACGATAGATATGAAATTTAGGAGTATATCGTGAATCAGAACCGGATGAAGCATATTGACGAATGATTTAAAGTATGAGTTGATGGAGAAAGAATAGAAGGTGTGAGTTGTAAGGAAACGAAAGGGGTGGATTTATAGTAAAATATTCGATAGAGCAATCAAAACAGATGATCGCATTTAAAGCGAATCCTAAATTCCTTGATTACCGATGAATCAAATGTTATTACGAAGATTATCTCCAAATCCTTTGAACTCTGGAGGTCAATCATATCTATGTCAAAAGATATGACAAATCTACACCTACTCATTTGACCCTTCTGTGATAAATTCACTTGCACTCTTCACAAAAATCGAATTGTTTTATCCATATCACTTGCTGATGATAAAACTCTAATTTTCAGCTCGTATGCATCATGAAAACATATTTATTGTTAGCCATGACCATCCCAATCAAATTTCGGGACGAAATTTCTTTAACGGGTAGGTACTGTGACAACCCGAAAATTTCCGAACAAATTTAAACTTAATCTTTATGTGTTTCCGACACGATAAGCAAAGTCTGTAATGTTAAATCTCAAGGATTTTAAACTGTGTTCATACATTCATTTAACCTCGACCAAATTTCGACGATTCACGAACCATTATTTAATTGGATATGAATATGTATATAGGTATATGTATATATAATGGCTTGAGAATATTAACAAAGTATTAAACGTATAATACTTTACATGAACGTATTTGTTTCAAAATATATTTATCAACGGAATTAAAAGATAATATCAAATAATTGAATTATCAGATACATTACGTTATGATTACGGGTCTCTGTTGAGAGGTCCACTTTGATTTAAGAAACCTTTCCTTTTTAACGGTATATGGAATAATTGGTAAAGTGATTTACAAGTAAAAACAAAAGTATCAATTAACGGGAATTATACAAGGGTAAGTGGAGATTCCTGTTTGATTTTCAATTCATGCTTTACAATATTTTCCTCGTGACTTTTGATACAGTAACTATTAGTTTTTCATAATATTTAATGTGAAAGTAAAGTTATGGAATATAGATCACTTAGAAAATAGATATCGATGTTTTACCTTAAAATGATTTCGTACGTTCATTTAACCTTTGGACTTTATCTCACATTTCATCAATTTTTAGTAATTTAAAAACCTAAAACCTATTATATATAATTTTACATTTCAAAAATGATATAACGATTTCCATTATTAACAATATGAGTCTTAATTATATATACTAGTTTTAGAAAACAAAAGTTATCATATTTATTTGATTTAGTACTAAAATGTTTTCAATTTAGAAAGAACTTTATTACCAAAACGTTTTATAAAATATTTTGTTAATGAATTTTGAAGAACTTAATTAAAGCTTTATATTATAAATTAAAAATATATATTGTGTTTCAAAAACGTAAAGGTATTATGACATAGTATTTTTCTATCATTTAAACAATTATAAATGAGTCTTGAAATATAATTCACTTTTGAAAAACTGAATATTATATTATTAAATAAATATTTCAAACTTATATTTTGGAGATAAAAATATATATATATACTTTACAATGTAACGAGATATAATATTAACGTAGTCATAAAATGTATTGTTTTAAAATAATATTATTATATAACGAGACGTTGATTTATAGAAGCAAATGACCAAAACACTCAAATGATTAAGATACATCTTGAGTGATATTGTTTATTAATAATCTAAGTCTATATTTTGACAAGAGTACGAGTCACTAAACGTATAGTACTAGTTTTCTAAGCATACAAAATAACGTTCGAGAAATCGGAACAGGGACGTAGGCCGAGTGACAACGTACGAGTCATCGAAACAAAAATTGCAAGTTAACTATACACGAGAATATAATATAATATAGAATTAATTATATAAATTAAATATATTATAAATAAAAAAATAATTTAATGTTAGCAGCCCATGTTTTTTTTGCGAGTGAATGGTGTAATAGGAGCTTCAAAATCAATATCTCGATCTCTCTATGGAACACCAATACTCCATATATATTTTATTTATTTTATGATTTATATTAATTATTATTAATAATTAGTAGTATTAGTATTATTAATATATACATAAAATACTACGACGGAGTCATGAGCGGGTTATTTCAAAACGGGTTTTTTGAGCGGGATAGGGCTAAGGAAATTATGGGTTATAGCTATGGAGGTTATGGGTAATGTTCGGGGGTATGCTCGTGAGGTCAATCTAGTGATTATCATCTCCGTCGCGTCTACGTACTTTCCTGCAATATTGAATCTCAATATTGATACGTGAGCACTCATAACTTAACTTTTATATATTAATGGTGTATCCCTGATTAGTGCTCGAGTATATAGGATTATGCATGCTTGTACATTTATTATTGTTGTTAGATAGGTTATGTTAAATCCTGCATTAGATACATATGCTACTGAGATAGGGTATATTGAAATGTCCCGTTCTTATTGATTAAAAACGTTCCATATTAATTGATTTCGTTGCGAGGTTTTGACCTCTATATGAGACGTTTTTCAAAGACTGCATTCATTTTTAAACAAACCATAACCTTTATTTCATCATTAAAGGTTTAAAAAGCTTTACGTAGATTATCAAATAATGATAATCTAAAATATCCTGTTTACACACGACCATTACATAATGGTTTACAATACAAATATGTTACAACAAAATAAGTTTCTTGAATGCAGTTTTTACACAATATCATACAAGCATGGACTCCAAATCTTGTCCTTATTTAAGTATACGACAGCGGAAGCTCTTAATAATCACCTGAGAATAAACATGCTTAAAACGTCAACAAAAATGTTGGTGAGTTATAGGTTTAACCTATATATATCAAATCGTAACAATAGACCACAAGATTTCATATTTCAATACACATCCCATACATAGAGATAAAAATCATTCATATGGTGAACACCTGGTAACCGACAATAACAAGATGCATATATAAGAATATCCCCATCATTCCGGGATACCCTTCGGATATGATATAAATTTCGAAGTACTAAAGCATCCGGTACTTTGGATGGGGTTTGTTAGGCCCAATAGATCTATCTTTAGGATTCGCGTCAATTAGGGTGTCTGTTCCCTAATTCTTAGATTACCAGACTTAATAAAAAGGGGCATATTCGATTTCGATAATTCAACCATAGAATGTAGTTTCACGTACTTGTGTCTATTTTGTAAATCATTTATAAAAACCTGCATGTATTCTCATCCCAAAAATATTAGATTTTAAAAGTGGGACTATAACTCACCTTCACAGATTTTTACTTCGTCGGGAAGTAAGACTTGGCCACTGGTTGATTCACGAACCTATAACAATATATACATATATATCAAAGTATGTTCAAAATATATTTACAACACTTTTAATATATTTTGATGTTTTAAGTTTATTAAGTCAGCTGTCCTCGTTAGTAACCTACAACTAGTTGTCCACAGTTAGATGTACAGAAATAAATCGATAAATATTATCTTGAATCAATCCACGACCCAGTGTATACGTATCTCAGTATTGATCACAACTCAAACTATATATATTTTGGAATCAACCTCAACCCTGTATAGCTAACTCCAACATTCACATATAGAGTGTCTATGGTTGTTCCGAAATATATATAGATGTGTCGAAATGATAGGTCGAAACATTGTATACGTGTCTATGGTATCTCAAGATTACATAATATATAATACAAGTTGATTAAGTTATGGTTGGAATAGATTTGTTACCAATTTTCACGTAGCTAAAATGAGAAAAATTATCCAATCTTGTTTTACCCATTACTTCTTCATTTTAAATCCGTTTTGAGTGAATCAAATTGCTATGGTTTCATATTGAACTCTATTTTATGAATATAAACAAAAAAAGTATAGGTTTCTAGTCGGAAAAATAAGTTACAAGTCGTTTTTGTAAAGGTAGTCATTTCAGTCGAAAGAACGACGTCTAGATGACCATTAAACATACTTCCACTTTGAGTTTAACCATAATTTTTGGATATAGTTTCATGTTCATAATAAAAATCATTTTCTCAGAATAACAACTTTTAAATCAAAGTTTATCATAGTTTTTAATTAACTAACCCAAAACAGCCCGCGGTGTTACTACGACGGCGTAAATCCGGTTTTACGGTGTTTTTCGTGTTTCCAGGTTTTAAATCATTAAGTTAGCATATCATATAGATATAGAACATGTGTTTAGTTGATTTTAAAAGTCAAGTTAGAAGGATTAACTTTTGTTTGCGAACAAGTTTAGAATTAACTAAACTATGTTCTAGTGATTACAAGTTTAAACCTTCGAATAAGATAGCTTTATATGTATGAATCGAATGATGTTATGAACATCATTACTACCTTAAGTTCCTTGGATGAACCTACTGGAAAATAGAAAAATGGATCTAGCTTCAATGGATCCTTGGATGGCTCAAAGTTCTTGAAGCAAAATCATGACACGAAAACAAGTTCAAGTAAGATCATCACTTGAAATAAGATTGTTATAGTTATAGAAATTGAACCAAAGTTTGAATATGATTATTACCTTGTATTAGAATGATAACCTACTGTAAGAAACAAAGATTTCTTGAGGTTGGATGATCACCTTACAAGATTGGAAGTGAGCTAGCAAACTTGAAAGTATTCTTGATTTTATGAAACTAGAACTTTTGGAATTTATGAAGAACACTTAGAACTTGAAGATAGAACTTGAGAGAGTTCAATTAGATGAAGAAAATTGAAGAATGAAAGTGTTTGTAGGTGTTTTTGGTCGTTGGTGTATGGATTAGATATAAAGGATATGTAATTTTGTTTTCATGTAAATAAGTCATGAATGATTACTCACATTTTTTGTAATCTTATGAGATATTTCATGCTAGTTGCCAAATGATGGTTCCCACATGTGTTAGGTGACTCACATGGGCTGCTAAGAGCTGATCATTGGAGTGTATATACCAATAGTACATACATCTAAAAGCTGTGTATTGTACGAGTACGAATACGGGTGCATACGAGTAGAATTGTTGATGAAACTGAACGAGAATTTAATTGTAAGTATTTTTGTTAAGTAGAAGTATTTTGATAAGTGTATTGAAGTCTTTCAAAAGTGTATAAATACATATTAAAACACTACATGTATATACATTTTAACTGAGTCGTTAAGTCATCGTTAGTCGTTACATGTAAGTGTTGTTTTGAAACCTTTAGGTTAACGATCTTGTTAAATGTTGTTAACCCAATGTTTATAATATCAAAAGAGATTTTAAATTATTATATTATCATGATATTATGATGTACGAATATCTCTTAATATGATATATATACATTAAATGTCGTTACAACGATAAACGTTACATATATGTCTCGTTTCAAAATCATTAAGTTAGTAGTCTTGTTTTTACATATGTAGTTCATTGTTAATATAATTAATGATATGTTTACTTATCATAATATCATGTTAACTATATATATAACCATATATATGTCATCATATAGTTTTTTACAAGTTTTAACGTTCGTGAATCACCGGTCAACTTGGGTGGTCAATTGTCTATATGAAACCTATTTCAATTAATCAAGTCTTAACAAGTTTGATTGCTTAACATGTTGGAAACATTTAATCATGTAAATATCAATCTCAATTAATATATATAAACATGGAAAAGTTCGGGTCACTACAGTACCTACCCGTTAAATAAATTTCGTCCCGAAATTTTAAGCTGTTGAAGGTGTTGACGAATCTTCTGGAAATAGATGCGGGTATTTCTTCTTCATCTGATCTTCACGCTCCCAGGTGAACTCGGGTCCTCTACGAGCATTCCATCGAACCTTAACAATTGGTATCTTGTTTTGCTTAAGTCTTTTAACCTCACGATCCATTATTTCGACGGGTTCTTCGATGAATTGGAGTTTTTCGTTGATTTGGATTTCATCTAACGGAATAGTGAGATCTTCTTTAGCAAAACATTTCTTCAAATTCGAGACGTGGAAAGTGTTATGTACAGCCGCGAGTTGTTGAGGTAACTCAAGTCGGTAAGCTACTGGTCCGACACGATCAATAATCTTGAATGGTCCAATATACCTTGGATTTAATTTCCCTCGTTTACCAAATCGAACAACGCCTTTCCAAGGTGAAACTTTAAGCATGACCATCTCTCCAATTTCAAATTCTATATCTTTTCTTTTAATGTCAGCGTAGCTCTTTTGTCGACTTTGGGCGGTTTTCAACCGTTGTTGAATTTGGATGATCTTCTCGGTAGTTTCTTGTATAATCTCCGGACCCGTAATCTGTCTATCCCCCACCTCACTCCAACAAATCGGAGACCTGCACTTTCTACCATAAAGTGCTTCAAACGGCGCCATCTCAATGCTTGAATGGTAGCTGTTGTTGTAGGAAAATTCTGCTAACGGTAGATGTCGATCCCAACTGTTTCCGAAATCAATAACACATGCTCGTAGCATGTCTTCAAGCGTTTGTATCGTCCTTTCGCTCTGCCCATCAGTTTGTGGATGATAGGCAGTACTCATGTCTAGACGAGTTCCTAATGCTTGCTGTAATGTCTGCCAGAATCTTGAAATAAATCTGCCATCCCTATCAGAGATAATAGAGATTGGTATTCCATGTCTGGAGACGACTTCCTTCAAATACAGTCGTGCTAACTTCTCCATCTTGTCATCTTCTCTTATTGGTAGGAAGTGTGCTGATTTGGTGAGACGATCAACTATTACCCAAATAGTATCAAAACCACTTGCAGTCCTTGGCAATTTAGTGATGAAATCCATGGTAATGTTTTCCCATTTCCATTCCGGGATTTCGGGTTGTTGAAGTAGACCTGATGGTTTCTGATGCTCAGCTTTGACCTTAGAACACGTCAAACATTCTCCTACGTATTTAGCAACATTGGCTTTCATACCCGGCCACCAAAAATGTTTCTTGAGATCCTTGTACATCTTCCCCGTTCCAGGATGTATTGAGTATCTGGTTTTATGAGCTTCTCTAAGTACCATTTCTCTCATATCTCCAAATTTTGGTACCCAAATCCTTTCAGCCCTATACCGGGTTCCGTCTTCCCGAATATTAAGATGCTTCTCCGATCCTTTGGGTATTTCATCCTTTAAATTTCCCTCTTTTAAAACTCCTTGTTGCGCCTCCTTTATTTGAGTAGTAATGTTATTATGAATCATTATATTCATAGATTTTACTCGAATGGGTTCTCTATCCTTCCTGCTCAAGGCATCGGCTACCACATTTGCCTTCCCCGGGTGGTAACGAATCTCAAAATCGTAATCATTCAATAATTCAATCCACCTACGCTGCCTCATATTCAGTTGTTTCTGATTAAATATGTGTTGAAGACTTTTGTGGTCGGTATATATAATACTTTTGACCCCATATAAGTAGTGCCTCCAAGTCTTTAATGCAAAAACAACCGCGCCTAATTCCAAATCATGCGTCGTATAATTTTGTTCGTGAATCTTCAATTGTCTAGACGCATAAGCAATCACCTTCGTTCGTTGCATTAATACACAACCGAGACCTTGCTTTGATGCGTCACAATAAATCACAAAATCATCATTCCCTTCAGGCAATGACAATATAGGTGCCGTAGTTAGCTTTTTCTTCAATAACTGAAACGCTTTCTCTTGTTCATCATTCCATTCAAATTTCTTCCCTTTATGCGTTAATGCAGTCAAGGGTTTTGCTATTCTGGAAAAGTCTTGGATGAACCTTCTGTAGTAACCAGCTAGTCCTAAAAACTGGCGTATGTGTTTCGGAGTTTTCGGGGTTTCCCACTTTTCAACAGTTTCTATCTTTGCCGGATCCACCTTAATACCTTCTTTGTTCACTATGTGACCGAGGAATTGAACTTCTTCCAACCAAAATGCACACTTTGAAAACTTAGCGTACAATTCTTCCTTCCTCAATACTTCTAACACCTTTCTCAAATGTTCACCGTGTTCTTGGTCATTCTTTGAGTAAATAAGTATGTCATCAATGAAAACAATGACAAACTTGTCAAGGTATGGTCCACACACTCGGTTCATAAGGTCCATGAACACAGCTGGTGCATTAGTTAAACCAAACGGCATGACCATAAACTCGTAATGACCGTAACGTGTTCTGAAAGCAGTCTTTGGAATATCATCTTCTTTCACCCGCATTTGATGATACCCGGAACGTAAGTCAATCTTTGAATAAACAGACGAGCCTTGTAGTTGATCAAATAAGTCGTCGATTCTCGGTAGTGGGTAGCGGTTCTTTATGGTAAGTTTGTTCAACTCTCGGTAGTCGATACACAACCTGAATGTACCATCTTTCTTCTTGACAAACAAAACAGGAGCTCCCCACGGTGATGTGCTTGGTCGAATGAAACCACGCTCTAAAAGTTCTTGTAATTGGCTTTGCAGTTCTTTCATCTCGCTGGGTGCGAGTCTGTAAGGAGCACGAGCTATTGGTGCAGCTCCTGGTACAAGATCTATTTGAAATTCAACGGATCGATGTGGGGGTAATCCCGGTAATTCTTTCGGAAATACATCGGGAAATTCTTTTGCAATGGGAACATCATTGATGCTCTTTTCTTCAGTTTGTACTTTCTCGACGTGTGCTAGAACAGCATAGCAACCTTTTCTTATTAGTTTTTGTGCCTTCAAATTACTAATAAGATGTAGCTTCGTGTTGCCCTTTTCTCCGTACACCATTAAGGGTTTTCCTTTTTCTCGTATAATGCGAATTGCATTTTTGTAACAAACGATCTCCGCTTTCACTTCTTTCAACCAGTCCATACCGATTATCACATCAAAACTCCCTAACTCTACTGGTATCAAATCAATCTTAAATGTTTCGCTAACCAGTTTAATTTCTCGATTCCGACATATATTATCTGCTGAAATTAATTTACCATTTGCTAATTCGAGTAAAAATTTACTATCCAAAGGCGTCAATGGACAACTTAATTTAGCACAAAAATCTCTACTCATATAGCTTCTATCCGCACCCGAATCAAATAAAACGTAAGCAGATTTATTGTCAATAAGAAACGTACCCGTAACAAGCTCCGGGTCTTCCTGTGCCTCTACCGCATTAATATTGAAAACTCTTCCACGGCCTTGTCCATTCGTGTTCTCCTGGTTCGGGCAATTTCTAATAATGTGGCCTGGTTTTCCACATTTATAACAAACTACATTGGCATAACTTGCTCCGACACTACTTGCTCCGCCATTACTCGTTCCGACACCATTTGTTCCTTTCGTTCTATTAACCCCTGGTCCGTAGACCTCACACTTCGCCGCGCTATGACCATTTCTTTTACACTTGTTGCAAAATTTGGTGCAGAACCCCGAGTGATTCTTTTCACACCTTTGGCATAGTTGCTTCTGATTGTTGTTGTTGTTGCGGTTATTATTGTTGTTGGGATGATTGTTGTAGTTGCTGTTGTTGTTGTTGGGCCGTTTGTTGTAGTTGCGATTGATGTTGCGATTGTTGGGATAATTGTTGCGATTATTGTTGTAATTGCTGTTGTTGTTGTATTGGTGATTCTTATCACCGTTTTCCTCCCACTTTCTTTTGACTTGCTTCACATTGGCCTCTTCAGCAGTCTGTTCTTTAATTCTTTCTTCAATCTGGTTCACTAGTTTGTGAGCCATTCTACATGCCTGTTGTATGGAGGCGGGCTCGTGTGAACTTATATCTTCTTGGATTCTTTCCGGTAATCCTTTCACAAACGCGTCGATCTTCTCTTCCTCATCTTCGAATGCTCCCGGACACAATAGGCACAATTCTGTGAATCGTCTTTCGTACGTGGTAATATCAAATCCTTGGGTTCGTAACCCTCTAAGTTCTGTCTTGAGCTTATTGACCTCGGTTCTGGGACGGTACTTCTCGTTCATCAAGTGCTTGAATGCTGACCACGGTAGTGCATACGCATCATCTTGTCCCACTTGCTCTAGATAGGTATTCCACCATGTTAACGCAGAACCTGTGAAGGTATGCGTAGCGTACTTCACTTTGTCCTCTTCAGTACACTTACTTATGGCAAACACCGATTCAACCTTCTCGGTCCACCGTTTCAATCCGATCGGTCCTTCGGTTCCATCAAATTCCAAAGGTTTGCAGGCAGTGAATTCTTTGTAGGTGCATCCTACACGATTTCCTGTACTGCTAGATCCAAGGTTATTGTTGGTATGTAGCGCAGCCTGTACTGCGGCTATGTTTGAAGCTAGAAAAGTACGGAATTCCTCTTCATTCATATTCACGGTGTGTCGAGTAGTCGGTGCCATTTCCTTCAAAATAGTTAAATGGAACAAGTTAATCATACAGAATATTAAGAGTAGTTAATAGTATTTCGTAGCATAATATGAACTCATTTATAAAAGCTTTTTCTTCATATTAGCGTTTTATAAGTTTAAATTCGGGTAGTACCTACCCGTTAAGTTCATACTTAGTAGCTAATATACAATTCAACTACTACAATTCTATATGAAAAACTGATTGTAATAATATTTCGCGTTCAAACTTTTATACAATATTTTACAAACTTACAATACCGCTTATTTTACATAAAGCATGAAATATAGCACACAATAACTTTGATACAAGATAGTTGTGAAGACAATTCTAGCTAGTACACAAGTCGTTCGGCAAAGGCAATAAAGACACGTAATTCATACGTCCAGAAACAAGTCATGCATTCTGGTTTTACTAGGACTACTTCCCATCCTTGGTCTTGTGCAACATAACCGTTATGGCCGTTGATAAGACAGCGTGTTGTAACGTCATCAAAGGGACGAGGGTTACGTAATGTCCAACAGTCCCGTAATAATCTAAAAACCTCATTTCTTACCCCAATTACCGACTCCGTCACTTGTGGAAACGTTTTGTTTAATAGTTGTAGCCCGATGTTCTTGTTCTCACTTTGGTGAGAAGCGAACATTACTAATCCGTAAGCATAACATGCTTCTTTATGTTGCATGTTAGCCGCTTTTTCTAAATCACGAAGTCCAATATTCGGATATATTGAGTCAAAATAATTTCTTAACCCGTTGCGTAAAATAGCATTTGGGTTCCCCGCAATATATGCGTCAAAGTAAACACATCGTAACTTATGGGTTTCCCAATGTGATATCCCCCATCTTTCAAACGAAAGTCTCTTATAAACCAAGACATTCTTGGAACGTTCTTCGAATGTCTTACAAACTGATCTCGCCTTAAATAGTTGTGCCGAAGAATTCTGGCCGACTCCAGACAAGATTTCATCAATCATGTCTCCGGGTAGGTCTCTTAAAATATTGGGTTGTCTATCCATTTTGTGTTTTTAAACTGTAAAATAGACAAGAGTTAGATTCATAAAAAAAAATACTTATAACAAGCAATTTTTACATATATCATAAAGCATAAGCACACTATATTACATATATTACACCACACGAATACAACTATCTTATTCCGACTCGCTTGTTTCTTCTTCTTCGGTTTTGGTTCGTTTTGCCAAGTTTCTAGGGATATATGATGTTCCCCTAATACGAGCCGTAATTTTCCACATTGGTTTAGAAAAACCTGGTGGTTTAGAGGTTCCCGGGTCATTGTTACAACTTAAGGACTTCGGGGGTTGACCATACATATAAAGTTCATCGGGGTTGGAATTAGATTTCTCAATTTTTATGCCCTTTCCCTTATTATTTTCTTTTGTCTTTTTAAATTCAGTTGGGGTAATTTCTATAACATCATCGGAATTCTCGTCGGAATCCGATTCATCGGAGAATTGGTAATCCTCCCAATATTTTGCTTCCTTGGCGGAAACACCATTGACCATAATTAACTTTGGTCGGTTGGTTGAGGATTTTCTTTTACTTAACCGTTTTATTATTTCCCCCACCGGTTCTATTTCTTCATCCGGTTCCGATTCTTCTTCCGGTTCCGATTCTTCTTCCGGTTCCTCTTCGGGAACTTGTGAATCAGTCCACGAATCATTCCAATTTACATTTGACTCTTCATTATTATTAGGTGAGTCAATGGGACTTGTTCTAGAGGTAGACATCTATCACATAATATCAAACACGTTAAGAGATTAATATATCACATAATATTCACATGTTAAAAATATATAGTTTCCAACAAAATTTGTTAAGCAATCATTTTTCAACTAAACACGGTCGAAGTCCAGACTCACAAATGCATCCTAACAAACTCGATAAGACACACTAATGCAAAATTCTGGTTCTCTAAGACCAACGCTCGGATACCAACTGAAATGTCCCGTTCTTATTGATTAAAAACGTTCCATATTAATTGATTTCGTTGCGAGGTTTTGACCTCTATATGAGACGTTTTTCAAAGACTGCATTCATTTTTAAACAAACCATAACCTTTATTTCATCATTAAAGGTTTAAAAAGCTTTACGTAGATTATCAAATAATGATAATCTAAAATATCCTGTTTACACACGACCATTACATAATGGTTTACAATACAAATATGTTACAACAAAATAAGTTTCTTGAATGCAGTTTTTACACAATATCATACAAGCATGGACTCCAAATCTTGTCCTTATTTAAGTATACGACAGCGGAAGCTCTTAATAATCACCTGAGAATAAACATGCTTAAAACGTCAACAAAAATGTTGGTGAGTTATAGGTTTAACCTATATATATCAAATCGTAACAATAGACCACAAGATTTCATATTTCAATACACATCCCATACATAGAGATAAAAATCATTCATATGGTGAACACCTGGTAACCGACAATAACAAGATGCATATATAAGAATATCCCCATCATTCCGGGACACCCTTCGGATATGATATAAATTTCGAAGTACTAAAGCATCCGGTACTTTGGATGGGGTTTGTTAGGCCCAATAGATCTATCTTTAGGATTCGCGTCAATTAGGGTGTCTGTTCCCTAATTCTTAGATTACCAGACTTAATAAAAAGGGGCATATTCGATTTCGATAATTCAACCATAGAATATAGTTTCACGTACTTGTGTCTATTTTGTAAATCATTTATAAAAACCTGCATGTATTCTCATCCCAAAAATATTAGATTTTAAAAGTGGGACTATAACTCACCTTCACAGATTTTTACTTCGTCGGGAAGTAAGACTTGGCCACTGGTTGATTCACGAACCTATAACAATATATACATATATATCAAAGTATGTTCAAAATATATTTACAACACTTTTAATATATTTTGATGTTTTAAGTTTATTAAGTCAGCTGTCCTCGTTAGTAACCTACAACTAGTTGTCCACAGTTAGATGTACAGAAATAAATCGATAAATATTATCTTGAATCAATCCACGACCCAGTGTATACGTATCTCAGTATTGATCACAACTCAAACTATATATATTTTGGAATCAACCTCAACCCTGTATAGCTAACTCCAACATTCACATATAGAGTGTCTATGGTTGTTCCGAAATATATATAGATGTGTCGAAATGATAGGTCGAAACATTGTATACGTGTCTATGGTATCTCAAGATTACATAATATATAATACAAGTTGATTAAGTTATGGTTGGAATAGATTTGTTACCAATTTTCACGTAGCTAAAATGAGAAAAATTATCCAATCTTGTTTTACCCATAACTTCTTCATTTTAAATCCGTTTTGAGTGAATCAAATTGCTATGGTTTCATATTGAACTCTATTTTATGAATATAAACAAAAAAAGTATAGGTTTCTAGTCGGAAAAATAAGTTACAAGTCGTTTTTGTAAAGGTAGTCATTTCAGTCGAAAGAACGACGTCTAGATGACCATTTTAGAAAACATACTTCCACTTTGAGTTTAACCATAATTTTTGGATATAGTTTCATGTTCATAATAAAAATCATTTTCTCAGAATAACAACTTTTAAATCAAAGTTTATCATAGTTTTTAATTAACTAACCCAAAACAGCCCGCGGTGTTACTACGACGGCGTAAATCCGGTTTTACGGTGTTTTTCGTGTTTCCAGGTTTTAAATCATTAAGTTAGCATATCATATAGATATAGAACATGTGTTTAGTTGATTTTAAAAGTCAAGTTAGAAGGATTAACTTTTGTTTGCGAACAAGTTTAGAATTAACTAAACTATGTTCTAGTGATTACAAGTTTAAACCTTCGAATAAGATAGCTTTATATGTATGAATCGAATGATGTTATGAACATCATTACTACCTTAAGTTCCTTGGATGAACCTACTGGAAAATAGAAAAATGGATCTAGCTTCAATGGATCCTTGGATGGCTCAAAGTTCTTGAAGCAAAATCATGACACGAAAACAAGTTCAAGTAAGATCATCACTTGAAATAAGATTGTTATAGTTATAGAAATTGAACCAAAGTTTGAATATGATTATTACCTTGTATTAGAATGATAACCTACTGTAAGAAACAAAGATTTCTTGAGGTTGGATGATCACCTTACAAGATTGGAAGTGAGCTAGCAAACTTGAAAGTATTCTTGATTTTATGAAACTAGAACTTTTGGAATTTATGAAGAACACTTAGAACTTGAAGATAGAACTTGAGAGAGTTCAATTAGATGAAGAAAATTGAAGAATGAAAGTGTTTGTAGGTGTTTTTGGTCGTTGGTGTATGGATTAGATATAAAGGATATGTAATTTTGTTTTCATGTAAATAAGTCATGAATGATTACTCACATTTTTTGTAATCTTATGAGATATTTCATGCTAGTTGCCAAATGATGGTTCCCACATGTGTTAGGTGACTCACATGGGCTGCTAAGAGCTGATCATTGGAGTGTATATACCAATAGTACATACATCTAAAAGCTGTGTATTGTACGAGTACGAATACGGGTGCATACGAGTAGAATTGTTGATGAAACTGAACGAGAATGTAATTGTAAGCATTTTTGTTAAGTAGAAGTATTTTGATAAGTGTATTGAAGTCTTTCAAAAGTGTATAAATACATATTAAAACACTACATGTATATACATTTTAACTGAGTCGTTAAGTCATCGTTAGTCGTTACATGTAAGTGTTGTTTTGAAACCTTTAGGTTAACGATCTTGTTAAATGTTGTTAACCCAATGTTTATAATATCAAAAGAGATTTTAAATTATTATATTATCATGATATTATGATGTACGAATATCTCTTAATATGATATATATACATTAAATGTCGTTACAACGATAAACGTTACATATATGTCTCGTTTCAAAATCATTAAGTTAGTAGTCTTGTTTTTACATATGTAGTTCATTGTTAATATAATTAATGATATGTTTACTTATCATAATATCATGTTAACTATATATATAACCATATATATGTCATCATATAGTTTTTTACAAGTTTTAACGTTCGTGAATCACCGGTCAACTTGGGTGGTCAATTGTCTATATGAAACCTATTTCAATTAATCAAGTCTTAACAAGTTTGATTGCTTAACATGTTGGAAACATTTAATCATGTAAATATCAATCTCAATTAATATATATAAACATGGAAAAGTTCGGGTCACTACATATATGATGTGCATGTCGTTGGAAAGCTAGTGAAAAATTAAGAATTTTTCATTTAGAACTCGAATGGTTTCGATGAACAGATTAGAAGTTATGGTCAACTGAATTTTTGTATTATTGTTAAAATGATTATTATTATTACCATCGTAGTTATTATCTTCGTTATAATCTAATAATAATAATAATAATAATAATAATAATAATAATAATAATAATAATAATAATAATAATAATAATAATAATAATAATAATAATAATAATAATAATTATTATTATTATTATTATTATTATTATTATTATTATTATCATTATCGTTATTAAAAAAAGATATTATTATTAAAAATTGTTATTTTTATTATTATTACTATCGTTATCATCGTTAAGATTATAATTATTATTATTATTATTATTATTATTATTATTATTATTATTATTATTATTATTATTATTATTATTATTATTATTATTATTATTATTATCATTAAAATAGTTAGTTGTATTATCATAATATTTATTATTATTAGTATTATTATACTTAAAACTAATATTAGTAACAACTAATTATTATGATTACTATTATTATCATTTTTACGGACGCGATGTAAAAGACGACTAAGAGCTATTAACAAATTGATTAGTAAATAATGAGTATAAGTATCAAGATGAAATTAAAATATTGAAAGGTATTGATTTAGATAAAAATATCGTTTTCATTATTTTTATCATTATTATTATTAAAATTATTATTAATATTAAAACTATCATTTTTACAAAAATTATTATTGTTAATAGGAATATCATTGTTAATATAAAATGTCATTATTATTATTATTAATAAGAATTATCATTTTATCATAATAACATTTTTCGTAAATATAAATATTGTTATTATTATTGGTAGAATAATAATAATTATTATTCCAAAATAATATAACTTTTACTTACTATTATTTTTATCGATGTTATTTTATCAAATAAATATGTGATACAAAGATATTATTCTAGGTGTAAAATAAGTACATTAATAATACCTATCATATTATTTTTATGATATTAAATGAACTTTATAAATTTTATTACTTAAGATATATATAAAAGTATATTTTTTTATATAAATTTTAATATAAAATTTTATTTATTAATAAATGAATTATATTATTTACTCTAATAAATCTGTTAAAAATATTTAAATATATAAAATGACTATATTTAAGTTATATAATAATCAAGAATAGATTTTGGAAGTCATTTTGGTCAAGTTGACTTTTGGTTGACTTTTGCATATTAGTCTCGAGCATTAGGATTGTGGTACACTATGACTTGACTTAAATTGTTAGATAAATATTGACCAGAATATAAATATATATAATTAATATAGGTTCGTGAATCTGAGGCCAACCTTGCACGTGTTCAATGCCATCATATGCTTAATTACTACGAAATACAATATTGTGAGTTTCATTTGCTCCCTTTTTAAATGCTTTTGCAATATATTTTTGGGACTGAGAATACATGCGCTGTTTTTTACAAATGTTTGATGAAATACACACAAGTAATTGAAACTACATTATATGGTTAAATGATCGAAGCCGAATGTGCCCCTTTTTGCTTGATAGCCTAAGAATTAGTAAATCGATCTACTAATTAACGCGAATCCTAAAGATAGATCTATTAGGCCTAACAAACCCCATCCATGGTTGCGGATGATTTAGTACTTCGATGTTGTTTTATCATGTCCGATGGATGTCCCGGAATGATAGGGGATATTCTTATATGCATCTTGTTAATGTCGGTTACCAGGTGTTCAATCCATATGAATGATTTTTGCATGCACGATATTTATGAGAAATGAAAAATGAAATTCTTGTGGTCTATTAAAATGATGAAAATGATCGATTATGATAAACTAATGAACTCACCAACCTTTTGGTTGAAACTTTAAAGCATGTTTATTCTCGGGATTGAAAGAAATCTTCCGCTGTGCATTTGATCATTTTAAAGATATTACTTGGAATCATTCATGGCATATTTCAAAAGACGTTGCATTCAAGTCGTTGAGTTCAGTAAAGATTATGATTAAGTAAATGACAGATTAGGTCATTTATAGTTGGATATTATGAAGTGGTATGCATGCCTGTCAACTTTCGATGAAATGAAAGTTTGTCTTTTAAAACGAATGTAATGTTTGTAAAATATATCATATAGAGGTCAAATACCTCGCAATGTAATCATATGTTATTGTATTCGCTCTTATGGATTAGGACGGGTCTTTACATTAGGCGCCAAGCTCATCTATATGCAAATTTTGGTGACTAAGTATTATTCGAATGGTGACAACAAAGATCAATTAATCTAATCCGGTTTTACACTCTCTTCTCTTCTCTATTCCAATTCAAAAATGTCCCTCAATTTTCCTTAAATTTTTTGTTTAATACAATGAGGGCATTGCATCAAACTAAATGTAGGGGGAGAGTAAATTTCGGGTCATTTTGAACTTTTTGGATCTAACTTGTCACATATGCTTATCAAAGATTAATGTTGCAATGTTGGTGAAAACTAATTTTTGGAACAAGTCTCTAGCTATTACATTAATATAAATCATAAACTTTAAATGGCTAGAGCTTGTAAAAGATGGAAAAGTAACGTCTTTTCCTTGTGCTTCAAAATTAGGGAAGTAAAGTCTTCCCTTTGTGTTTGTAATTGCAATTCTAAGTGGAAGTAAAGTCTTTCACTTTTCAAAAGATCTTGTGCTTAAAATGATGAAATCAAAAGAAAAATCAATTCTTTTGCATGGAAGTTAAAGTCTTCCATGCATGTTGTCTCAAAACTAAATGTTTAAGGCAAAAAAGCTTTAACACTTTCGAATGACTCAAGTCCATTCATGATAGGGAGTCAAGTCTCCCGAATGTCATTTTACTTGGTGTGGGAGACTTCCTAATCCACATTATTTTATATTGACATTGGTTATCTCATCATTTCACGATGTTTCAACTGATGTATCATACCAAGGGAAGAGGAGCCGCCGAGCTTCACTGTGTGCTATCTTCTTGATGTAGAGCAATGACTTCGTGCTAGTGTTGCTAGACAACACACGCCATAGCCAAAAGCTATGGCACCCTTATGATCTATCAATTAATAGAAAGGTAGTTACTACTTTGTACCTTTTCTCAATATAAGCATAAAAGCTTGTTATGTGGGAAGTAGACGAGTGAATAAAAGCTTTAAGCTTTGACACTCCCGGGAGAGTCAAGTCCTCCCATTTGTCATTTTGGAAGTCAAGACTTCTAACCTTGGAGGTAAAGTCTTCCAAGATAAGTTGTATTGCGTTCCAAACTTGGAAGTAAAGTCTTCCAAGTGTTATTGTGTTCCAAGCTTGGGAGTAAAGTCTCCCAAGTTAAGTTCGATTCTTTTTAAGGAAGTAAAGTCTTCCTAGCCGGGTGTTGAAGGTTTTATCTTTAACACTCCGGAGTGGCTCACAATCGCTCGTCAAGGAATTCAAAATCCGCCAAAATTATAGAATTAATGGACCTTTTATTTAGCCACGTGGGGCCCTAATTCCACGAATTTCCGTCAATGCTTTCGCCCTACTATGAGATAAACCATAGAGTTGTGATAGAAAGCTTGATGAGTGCCGGTCATCCCGAGCCTGGGTTGACTAATAAAGATAGAGGTACCCAGTCCCATAGCTTTGGCAAACCCACCTTAACCTAAATTTTTGAATTGACGAATCATTGGTGTTTTGTGGGCATGGAGGTGGAAGAGGGGTAGCCATCATGGGTTGATTAGAGAAGCATACTTTTTGGAGGCATACACTTTATACAGGATTAGTTTCTTGGCGAATGGTAATTTTTATGATGTTCATGGCCCTTATTCAATTTCGGTATTATTTATGATTGTTCATGGTGATTCGGACTTATGACAGACATTTAGAGACACCTTGATGTTTATTTTGGTGAGTTTGAGTAGATTGTGAATGATGTTGAGGTTTGATTTGATTGATATTTTGGTGAGTTGATGGCTATCCCGCAAATCCTACATAATTAGTCAAAGTCAAGGAGGTCAAATTTTGAGTTTGTGAAAATTTGATGCTTGATGATTGATGTTTGATGACCTTTTAGGAGATGGAGTTTACTTTGACCCGGGAATGGTTAATTCGGGTAGATTCAAGTTTGAATTGTGGTCAATTTTGGTGGTATTTGAAGATTGTTTGAAGCGTTGCATTGAGTTCTTGTTAGTAGTAGAAGAAGAGATGATGAATGTTTGGTCCTTAGCAAGTGCAAGTGTTTGGAGTTCGTTCTAGCCATCAAAGTGCTCATCCTTGGAGGTATAATTTATTGCCCAATTATTGCACTTTGGCTTTGATCATTGAAATGATATTTTTCTCTAAGCCTTGTTTTGTTGATTTGCTTGCTTGAGGACAAGCAAGGTTCACATGAAGGGGGTTTGATATTGCTCTAAGTATACACGTTTTATCTCGCAATATCTCCCTCATTTCATTCACTTTTGAGGATCATTGGGCCCGAAAGTTGTTTTTCTACACTAACCTGTCGGTTCAAGGCTAAAAGCCTGATTTGGTGCAAAATTGACAAAGTCTTAATCAAAAGTTGCAAAGAAAATGACAAGTGCAGAAATCAGCTCCAAAAGCGCTGCTCCTCATCAAAGAGCGCCGCTCCTCATGGTAAAAAGCGCCGCACCTCAGACAGAAGCGATGCTCTTATGCACGTTTTGGCACCAATTTTCACCAGTAGCCAGAAGCCCGTTCCTTATATCTAAAAGCGCCGCTCTTACAAGAAAAGCACCGCACTTAATCACAAAAATGGCGCTTCTTAAGTTAAGCCAAAAGCGCGTCTCATGAGTCAAAAGCGGCGCTCCTGACGCTGTTCAGCCTAGAATTTTCAGCACTAAAAAAGGAAAGAGAGGAGGTCATTATCAAGAGAGCTGCAGTTTTTAGTCCGATTTTCACACACAAAACCCTAATTTCATCATCTATTAGAGTTTGAAGGTGAATTAAAGGAAGCAAGCTCAAGTTCGATCATAGTGTAGCTCTAGATCTTCATCTCTTTATCATTTTGGGTTGTAATATCCACTTTTCTTTATCTGGTTTTGAATCAAATACTTGTAATAACTCAAGATGATGTTTATTTGTTTTTCTATGCTTATGATTAGTGTAATCTCAGCCATGCTTGGCTAATTTATTTGTGTTTACATATCTATGAATCTCTAATGCAAAGGATTTGCTCTAAATTAATTGAATAAACTTGTTTTGAATGAGATACATGAGCAAGTGTTATTGTGTTAGCTATGAGGTCCATTGCTATGATTTGATTTAGGTTTTACTTTGATTACATAGATTGAGTAGTTCTCTTAGTGATTTGAGAAGTGAATCAATTTGTGTTTTAACACCTTAGGTGATCTAGACAACTAGAATAAGAATTTCAAGTGATTGTGTTCTTAGTCTAAGTTGGTTTTCAATTGACCTTTGTTCAACATAGTGATGTTTGATTATCTTAAGTGATTTTGATAGTTGAAGGGTTTTAAGTGATTTCAACCCAAGCATAATCTCAATAACCACTCATACTTAACTTGATCTTAGGATACAATGCTTATGTGATTTTGCAAAAGTATAATTTGATTAAGGTTTGGTAGTAATGCTAAACAACTAATAGTTCAAATAACTAATCAGGGGTGCCTTCGATGCATGTGCGAAGTGTGCAGCTGCACAGGGCCTCAAATTTTTAAGGGGCCCAAAATTTTGAAAAAACCTATGTAATAATTCATTTATTTGTACATCGTAACGGAATATCTTACTTGCGGTCTATCATCTAACAAGAAAGACTTAATAGATTGACGTTTATAGGTATTAAAAACAATATAATGGGAGTATTGACTATAAAGAGTTGACCAATTACTTCGTTACAAAAAATGTTAGGATTACGGTTTTATATAAACAACATAGTGTAACTATAACAAGTTGTCAACTATTTGAGAATAACACTTTGCAACGGTTGTTTTGAAAATTTTCAATTCTATTGATTACGCTATCATAGTATTATATATTATACGTATTGAAAAATTAACATTTATAAGGGTCCTTTACAAGTTTTGAACAGGGTCTCCGAAATTAGTGAGACGGCCCTGCAACTAATGCGATATCAATTTGGGTAAAATAGGGCAATCCAAGCATAGAGAGGATTAGATAATTGAACACTCTTTGTTAATTGATTTAGATCTCAATATTTAGTTACTTGTTACTTGTTGCTAGTTATAATTGCTAACTTTAACTTTGTTTATTTGAGTAAGTTTAGTTGATAGTTAAAATCAATCATAACCCCCCCCCCCCCCCCCCCCCCCACCAATCAAACAAACCCTAAGATATTTAATAGTTTCAATTATTTAACTTACACTACTCTCTTAGGATGAACTTGAAACGAATACTTATATTAAAGTGCTATAATAATTGGATTTTAAGTGCTCGATAGTTGTGTGTGCTTATTTGTATATTTGAATGTTGTATAAATTATGAGGGTAAATGATGTATTGTTCCACACGCATCAAGCATGGATAGACTTATACTTAGTCCCTTACATCAAGATTTAAAAGAACGTTAACAAAATTTTTAAAAAGTTACATACTTTATCTATTTGTGCATTTCTAAGTACAACCACAGCGGAGCGCCGTTCATACGGTTGCCAGGACATCGAAGCTCGATCTGCAGCCCGAAGCATCTGGCATATATCTTGTAAACTCTTCCAGAAGATCTGGATGTTAATCAAGTGTAGCAACCTACATATATACATAGGCATAGGCATAGGCATAATCATATATAATATATTATATATGATTAAAGAATATGAGGTGTAAAACATTTATCCAAAAAAAATAAAAATTGATTTATATTGAGCATTACCTCTTGGTAGACTTCATTGATACCCTTGTGTTCCTTCCTATACATATTCAAGATGTCTAAAATCGATTTGTAGACACGGTCACATTTTGAAAACGTTTCTACAAAGAAAATTGGAGATGTTAGAATAAAAAGACAACACATTTCATCTTTTACTAATAATAATAGTAAATATTCAATTCACCTTAATTTTGTTCACAAAGCTTATAGCTTCTTCAAATGTTGTGATATCAAATTTTTTGAGGTGGGTGAAAGTGGGGGACCAAATTCGTTTGTGAAATGTCCCATTCATATCGGTTATAAACGTTACATAATAATTGATTTCATTGCGAGGTATTTGACCTCTATATAATACATTTTACAAACATTTCATTTGTTTTTAAAAAGACAAACTTTCATTACATCGAAAGTTGACGACATGCATACCATTTCATATTATATCTAACTATAATTGACTTAATAATAATCTTGATGAACTCAACGACTCGAATGCAACGTCTTTTGAAATATGTCAAGAATGACTCCAAGTAATATCTCTAAAATGAGCAAATGCACAGCAGCAGATTTCTTTCTTACCTGAGAATAAACATGCTTTAAAGTGTCAACCAAAAGGTTGGTGAATTTATTAGTTTATCATAATCGATCATTTCCATCATTTTAATAGACCACAAGATTTTCATTTCCATTTCTCATAAATATACGTCCCATACATAGAGACAAAAATCATTCATATGGATTGAACACCTGGTAAACGACCTTAACAAGATGCATATAGAATATCCCCATCATTCCGGGACTCCCTTCGGACATGATAAAATCGAAGTACTAAAGTAGTTCAAATTCTCTGACTGGGACTTGTTTGTACCCATAGATCTATCTTTAGGATTCGCGTCAATTAGGGTGTCTGTTTCCTAAATCTTAGATTACCAGTCTAAAAAGGGGCATATTCGATTCGATAATCCAACCATAGAATGTAGTTTCGATTACTTGTGTCTATTTCGTAAAACATTTATAAAAGCAGCGCATGTATTCTCAGTCCCAAAAATATATATTGCAAAAGCATTTAAAAAGGGAGCAAATGAAACTCACAATACTGTATTTTGTAGTAAAAATACATATGACGACATTGAACAACTGTATGGTTGGCCTCAGATTCATGAACCTATATCATTTATTTATATATCAACACATATAATTAACATGTAATAATAATCAAACTCGTTTGTATATTTTAATTATATATTACTTATTTAAATTAGTAATGTAATATTTATATAGTTATTATATATGTATTTGGTATATTTTTATATAAATAACTTTTGGTTTATTAAAATAATGACTTTACTAATACTAAAATAATGTTACTAATAATAATAATAATTAGTTTTAATAATGAAAATACAAATTTTGATAATAATAATAATCATTTTCTTTGTAGTAATAATAATAATGATAATAATATATTATAAAAATGATAGCAATAATAATATTAACGATAATAATAATAAAATGTATTATTTTTATAATAATCATAATAATAATAATAATAATAATAATAATAATAATAATAATAATAATAATATATAATAATAATAATAATAATAATAATAATAATAAAATTTAGAATACAACCTTTGAAGAAACAAGCTTCTAAAAATAAAACGCCACTGCCCAGACTCGAACCCAAGACCTCTCGGTTAACCAACAACACCCCAAACCATCTGATCCGTTTTGTTTTTCTGATTTAATACTGAATCATAATCTTATAACCCATATCATCGTTATATATCTATACCCTAATCCAAATTACATCGGCCCAACAAAAACCTCATAAGCCCAAACAATATACTTATGCCCATCAAACAGCCCGTTAACAAGCAATTAAATCCATTTACATAGTCTAACAATTTACGGCCCAAGAGAATAACAACCAAACTTAATAGGTTTAAGTTTCTGATTGTATGGTTAAAACATTTATACAGTTGCAGCAGCTCGTGGGTTCCAAACAAGATAGGTATTAATCAATCTTCGATCCATCATCCTCATTGTATCATCATCATCATTATATCATTATCATCGTGTTATTATGTATCATAAGTCATCAACCAGTTGTAGATTCTTGTATATGTGGGTTTACAAAGGAACATGGATGGAAGGGTGTTCGGTTTGATGATGGAGATGATGATAGTTTTCGAACAAGAAGCAGTATAGCAGTAATTATGTTTGGCCGCCAGTGAACGCAAATGTAAGTGGGGTTATTGGGTGATGAGATTACAGGAAACAGTTATATATGGTGGTTTGATGATGGTGTTAGTTTGTGTGACGACCCGAAAATTTCCGACCAAATTTAAACTTTATCTTTATATATTTCTGACACGATAAGCAAAGTTGGTTAATTTAAATCTCATGAATTTTAAACTATGTTCATACATTCATTTAACCTCGACCAAATTCCGACGATTCACGAACCATTGTTTTATTGAATATGAATATGTATATATAAGTATATGTATATATAATAACTTGAGAATATTAATAAAGTAATAAACATATAAAACGTTACATGAACGTATTTGTTTCAATATGGTTATTGATGGAATTAGAAGATAATATCAAATGATTGATTTATCAGATACATTGTATTATTACGAGTCTCTGTTCAGAGGCCCACTTTGATTTAGGAAACCTTTCCTTTTAACGGTATTCAGAAAATGGTAAAGTGATTTACAAGTAAGAACAGAATACCAATTATCAAGTACTAGACAAATATTAGTGGACATTCATGTTTAATTTCCAATTCATGCTTTACAATAATTTACTCGTGAGTTTTGATAAGGTAACTATTTAACCTTAATATTAATTAATGTAAAGGTGAAATTATGAAATAATATCGACAAGTTAAGAAAATTGATGTTTTATAATAATTTCATGCACTTAGCTATCCACTGAACATTACCCGACGATTTCACAAATAATTATGTATAAATAAATATATATACATGTATAAATAAAGATATAAGTGTGTGTGTGTATATATATATATATATATATGTGTGTATATATATGTATATATATATATATATATATATATATATATATATATATATATATATATATATATATAATAAAATACACTTTAAATTATTAGAATTAAAATGTAAAATAATAAATAGAATAATCAAGTTATTATTATATGAATATATATAAATATATATATGATATTATTATGAATCTATATATAAATTTTATTATATTGTAAGGTATAAAGATTCAATATATGTTATTATATATATATATATATATATATATATATATATATATATTACATGATTAATAAATCATAATAATAATAATACATTTAATTACAAGTTAAAATATAAATGTTATATTAATATTATTATATTTACATTCATTATTAATATTAGTATTAATATTAATATTAATATTAATATTAATATTAATATTAATATTAATATTAATATTAATATTAATATATTATTATTTAATATGATACATAGAATTGATACATTTAATTGGTAATATTATTATAATTAGTAGTAAGATTATAATTTTAAGTTATTATTATTATCTTTATCAATATTATTATTAGTATTAATATTATTAGTATTATCTTTATCATTATTACTAAAATTATTAAAATTATTGTTATCATTATTATAATACAAATTGTTATTATTATTATTAATATTAATGATTATTGAGATAATTATTATTATCAATATTAATAGTATTATTATTAATAGGTTTATATTTACTAATTAATAATATTACATATAAATAAATCAGGAATTACGCGAATTCAGTCAGATATATACATCCATCAGATTTATTATTTTTATTTTTATGTTTTATTTTTTTGTCATCTTATTTCTGTTTGGGACACAACGTCGACATCCTCATCGCTATAAAACAATCAACAATCACATGGTTGTTGATAAAAATCTTTCGTTTTCCACTAACACTTTCAATCATACATATCCATTTAACAGAGAAATTAAACAGAAATTTGGAAACGGGTGCGTTTTTTTTTCTGTTCGCGATTTTAATTTTGCCAATAGCTAAATACGAATCTATCATCATAATTCAAGAATACAGAGGTGTTAGGAATTGTATACACGAACTATCTGTAAGTTTTCAAACGTTAATTCCTTCAATTGAATTTGAATTTAAAGGTCAAAGCTTTATTTTAAAAAAGTTAAACCTATGAACAAATATCAAATTCGAATTGGTTTTGATGTTTTCAGTGTAATGGATAATTTAGAAAGATTCTAGGAACGATTTAGGACTTGTTTCATATAGAAATCATTACCTAAAACTGCCTTAAATTCGAAATCAAGTGTTGAGTTTGGGTTGTTCATCGCGAGCCTGTAACACAGCAGGTAGTTTTATTTTATTTTTTATTTTTTCTTTCGTTTTTGATTTGATTATCTATTGAACAAATACCCCAACACCAGTCGGTTATATTAAATTTCAATCTTAATTAAAACCACAAATCATTATTTTGATATTAATTTCGTCCCTGGTCGCTTATAGTATGAAGAAGAAGAAGAGATTCAAAAATAGTATAAAAGAAATAAAAACCGGGTTATAACAGAAATGTTGAAGCAGAGAAGTGGTGTTGGATGTGTTCGGGTTAGCGAGTGGTCTCGGGTTCGAGCCTGGTCCGGGGCATTTCTTTTTACAAAAAGCTTTTAAGAGGGTATATTTTTTTTATTACTTTTATTTCGATTATTATTATTATTATTATTATTATTATTATTATTATTATTATTATTATTATTATTATTATTATTATTATTATTATTATTATTATTATTATTATTATTATTGTTATTACCATGATTATTATAATTATTGTGTTTGTTATTAATATTGTTATTATAAGAATTATAATAATTAATAGTATTATTATAGTTATAAGTATTATAACAATTAGTATTATTATTATAAGCATTATTAATGTTATTATTATTATTATTATTAATTTATCATTTTAGTATTATTATCATAATTGATATAATTGTTATTACTAGTAATATTATGACTATCATTATAATAATTATTATTAGAAATTGTGATTTTAAGTATTATTATGATTACCATTATTATTATTGTTACTAATATTATTATTATCATTATTGTTAAGTTAAGTAATGTTATAACTACCATACTAAATTTATTATTATCATTAAAAATTAGTATTATCATTATATTTACAAATGTTATTATCATTACTATCATTGTTGTTAATATAAGTGTCATTATTAATATTACAATTATTATTATTAAAAAGGATTATCTTTATCAATATGGTTATTATTATTATTATGGTTAAGTTAATTATTAGTAAAACTATAATAATGCAAATATATATTGTTATCATTAAAATGAGTATTACTATTTATAATATCATGTTTATTATTATTATGTAATTATTAAAATCATTATCATAACTATCATTAATAGAAAAATTAATATTTTCTATAGTTATTATTATTAATATCATTATTATTATCACCAATAGAATTATTAATATTATGACCGTTATTAGAAATACTAAATATTACAACCATTTTACCATACTTAATATTATTTTAGTATTATTACAATTACTAGTTTCAACAAACAAATGATATCAATAAAAATATATTTAACATACATAACTTAACTATATTAATACTTTTATATACAAATGAATACATTTAACAATGGAAAACATATCAGTTAATAATCTAAAAATTATATCATTAATAATAATATATATATTTATTCGATTACAAGAATATGTATTAATACATATATGAATGATATAGGTTCGTGAATCCGAGGTCAACCCTGCATTGTTCAGTTGTTCAATGCCGTCATATGTATTTTTACTACAAAGTACAGTAGTGTGAGTTTCATTTGCTCCATTTTTAAATGCTTTTGCAATATATATTTTTGGGACTGAGAATACATGTGCTGCTTTATAAATGTTTGACGAAATAGACATAAGTACTTAAAACTACATTCTATGGCTGAATTATTAAACCGAATATGCCCCTTTTTTGTCTGGTAATCTAAGAATTAGGGAACAGACACCCTAATTGACGCGAATCCTAAAGATAGCTCTATTGGGCCCAACAAACCCCATCCAAAGTACCGGATGCTTTAGTACTTTAAATTTATCATGTCCGAAGGGAGTCCCGGAATGATGGGGATATTCTATATGCTTCTTGTTAAGGTCGGTTACCAGGTGTTTACCATATAAATGATTTTTATCTCTATGTATGGGATGTATATTTATGAGAAATGGAAATGGAAATCTTGTGGTCTATTAAAATGATGAAAATGAATATTGATTATGATAAACTAATGAACTCACCAACCTTTTGGTTGACACTTTAAAGCATGCTTATTCTCAAGTATGAAAGAAATCTTCCGCTGTGCATTTGTTCATTTTAGAGATATTACTTGGAGTCATTCATGACATATTTCAAAATACGTTGCATTCGAGTCGTTGAGTTCATCAAGATTATTGTTAAGTCAATTATAGTTGGATATATTATGAAATGGTATGCATGCCGTCAACTTTCGACGTAAAGAAAGTTTGTCTTTTAAAAACGAATGCAATGTTTGTAAAATGTCTCATATAGAGGTCAAGTACCTCGCAATGAAATCAACTATTGTGAATCGTTTATAATGTATATGAACGGGTCATTTCAGTTGGTATCAGAGCGGTGGTCTTAGCGAACCAGGTCTTGCATTAGTGTGTCTAACTGATAGTTGTTTAGATACATTAGTGAGTCTGGACTTCGACCATGTCTGCATGTCAAAAGTTTTGCTTATCATTTCGTGTCAAAAATTACCTGCTTATCATTCTTAGTCTAGATACATCTTATTGCATTGATTGCATGAATAGTGTATAGATAAAATTCATATCTTAGCGTATCTGCTAATCCATATCTTAGCTTATCTGTTACTGTAGACTTCTTGACATATGCCGCAAATTCCTCTGTAGTCTACGAAATCTTTAGTACTATATATAGATATTCTATATAATTAGAATATCATATAATATTCGAAAATCATTTCTTATCAAAAAATACTTCATTCAATCGAACGAAATGGAACTCGTCACTAGTTCAAGTCCCTCGGATTCCGATATGGAGTTTCAATCGAGCTCCGAAAGCAGTGTCACCAGAATGAAACAATCAATCAACCATCCCCAATTCATCTGATGGGTTCGTAGTTACTTAATCAATAAAGACGTGAAGAAGGCGATCCCTTCCACCAACCAAATTCACCTCTTGGTGAAGAACCTGAAGAACTTACCGACGAACCTGTTCGAAACACCATCTTCTCTCTCATTTATAGAGTATCTCGCCACGACTATATCATAACCAGAGTCTAAACCTTATTCATTCACTCGTTTCGACCCACAATCATCCCGGAATAATAGAATAAGTCAACGAACTTCGCGCTCGAGTAATCAATTTGGAAAATATGGTGCAAAACCTACCAGCTTCAACAACAGCACCGACAACACCAGTACCACCAATAACATAAGACTCAACATCACACACCTCAACATCACAATCTATACCTCGAGCATAATATTCGTTCTACATCTTGTTCGACATCGGTTATCTTCGTTCTTCATGACGATTATGTAATCTCTAATGTTTTAGAGATTATATATTCTTGTTCTAACGGTAAATCAAATGAGTTTAATATCATATTAACTCATTAAATTCATGATTACATCTGAAGAAAATATATATGTATTTATATTTTCATAAAGATTGTAATTAAAAATTCTTTCGTACAAACTGTTAATGGTGAAAATATTTTAACGGGTAGGTAATACTCGAGGAATATTTAGATTTCACATTAATAAGTACACTGTACATTCTTTCAAATCTAATTTAACAGTTATTTATTATCTTACTTACATCCACAGATATACGAATCCGTTTACCACAGAATAACCATTTTCATTCAATTTCATATTTAGATTTTGACTTATCAGAATCTAATAAGGCATAATGAAGAAAACATTGGACAAAATTAAATTTGTTAGAAACAAACAAATTAACTATGAGAAAAATTTTGTTAAGAATCCACGCTAACTGTTTCTAGCTAACTGTTCCTAGCTAATTGATTACATTTTATTTATCGCAATTTATTTATCGCAATTTAATTATCGCAATTTATTTATCGCAATTTAAATTCTCGCAATTTTATTTATCGTCATTTAATTTCTGTTATTTATTTTACGCACTTTAAATATCGGGACACGTATACAAGGTTTTGACATATCATATCGACGCATCTATATATATTATTTGGAATAACCATAGACACTCTATATGCAGTAATGATCGAGTTAGCTATACAAGGTTGAGGTTGATTCTACAATAATATATATACTTTGAGTTTTGATCGAGTCTGAGACATGTATACAATGGGTCACGAATACGTATTAATTAATTCGAATATTATATATTAAACTATATATGAATTGTTGAATTGCTAACTGTGGACTATCAACTGTGGACTACAAACATTGGACAATTAAAATGAATTAAAATATTAATTTTAACATATGAAACTAAAAATTTCTTCAAGTTTTCCATTTGATTTCATCTTAAACCTCATTTATATCTTGACGATTACAATCTGCGTTCAAACCTTTCATGATTCTTGAAAACACCTCAATTGAGAGGATGATGTCAAACCCCGTCCTAATCCATTCGGACGAAGTCCATATCGATTATAAACGATTCACAACAGTTGATTACATCGCGAGGTATTTGACCTCTATATGATACATTTTACAAACATTGCATTCGTTTTTAAAAAGACAAACTTTCATTACATCGACAGTTGATGACAAGCATACAATTTCATAATATATTCAAACTATAAATGACTTTATAATAATCTTGATGAACTTAACGACTCGAATGCAACGTCTTTGAAATATATCATGAATGATTCCAAGTAATATCTTTAAAATGAGCAAATGCACAGCGGAATATTTCTTTCGTACCTGAGAATAAACATGCTTTCAAGTGTCAACCAAAAGGTTGGTGAGTTCATTAGTTTAACATAAATAAACATTTCCATCATTTTAATGGACCACAAGATTTTCATTTCAGTTCTCATAAATATACGTCCCATACATAGAGACAAAAATAATCATTCATATGGATTGAACACCTGGTAACCGACATTAACAAGATGCATATAAGAATATCCCCTATCATTCCGGGATCCTCCTTCGGACATGATATAAATTTTGAAGTACTAAAGCATCCGGTACTTTGGATGGGGCTTGTTGGGCCCGATAGATCTATCTTTAGAATTCGTGTCAATTAGGGTGTATGTTCCCTAATTCTTAGATTACCAGACTTAATAAAAAGGGGCATATTCGATTTCGATAATTCAACCATATAATGTAGTTTCGATTACTTGTGTCTATTTCGTAAAACATTTATAAAAATTGTGCATGTATTCTCAGCCCAAAAATATAAAGGGTAAAAAGGCAAATGAAACTCACGCATATAAATATTGTAAAACAGTTAATAAAGCATTTGCATGTATTCTCAGTCCCAAAAATGTAAAGAGTAAAAGGGAATCAGTAAACTCACCTATTGTATTTTGTAGTTAAAATACATATAACGATATTGAACAAATGCAGGGTTGGCCTCAGATTCACGAACCTATATCGATTATATAGGTTAAGACATATAATATACATGTAATAGTAATCAAACTATTTTCTATATTAATTATATGTCATATTACTTATAGTAATGTATTATCATTTCCAATATTATGTATATCTATTTATATATGTTATATTAATATTATACATATAAGTATTTATTTTTTTATATGCTATTAATAATAATATTTATATATCTGATTAAAATATATTTATTTCTTATATGTAACTTAATTAATATTATATAATAATAAATAATAACATTTTATTTTAAAAACAAAATAGTATGTAATTTCTTTATATAGTTATTATATGTGTACTAAAAGTAATGATTTTATAATAATACTAAGATAGTGTAAATAATAATAATAATAATAATAATAATAATAATAATAATAATAATAATAATAATAATAATAATAATAATAATAATAATAATAATAATAATAATAATGGTAGTAATAATAATTAAAATGAGTAAACTACCTTCAAGCCTTTTCTAAAAATAGATGCCGCAGACCGGGCTTGAACCAGCGACCTCTTGCTAACTTGACATGTACACTAACCGTTGAACCATTTCTATTTTTCTGATCTAATCTCAGACCCAATAATATTTAACCCGTATTATTATTTCCTGGCCCCGTATCATTTCGGCCCAACTTCATTATTTCGGCCCATTGTTTAACCTCGGCCCAAGTTCTATTATAAGTCCATGAACTTAATCAAAAATCACGGCCCAAGTGCAGGTTCCTAAGCCTAAAATAGATTACAACCCGGTGGCCCAAAAACACTAGTCCATTAAACCGAAGCCCAACTGACCATCTTTTCAGTCCAGATCAATACCAATTATCACGGCTTGTATCAATTATCAATTCCAGTAAAAAAGAAGGATAATACCCCGATTAAAATAATAGTTAAGTATGACCATGTGTATCTCACTCTTCTTTACAGCTCAATATCAATTACATCACTCCACTATGATTATCATATTCTTTTAATATCAATATCATCATCATTCTTTATCACCTTTGCATTTTTTTAAAAAGAAAAACGGAATAGAAAACGTAAATATAGTTGTAAAGTCTTTTGGATGGAGTACAAGTGGGCACTCAAGAATTCCCCACCGAAAGTTGTTTTGTTTTTTGTGCCTTATCGAACATATATAGAACTAATATTACAGCTACAATAGCAATTCTCTAATCGAAGCAATAATATTTAATAATTGCAGTTATGGTTTTCGATTAAGCAGGAAAGTATGCAGCAGCGTGGAAGTTGAATCATGTGGGTTGGTCGAATAAACATGAGTGATAACGTTTTTGGGTTTATTAGAAAACGACTAAAAGAAGAAAGCTGAAACGGGTAGTATTAAGAAGGAAACATAAAATATAAACGGCAGCAATAATAGTGATGAGTGGTCGACGGTTATGGGTCTCGGTGTTGAATTGAAACAGAAAATAGCTGCATTAAACCTATTGGAGAGTTGGTGATGGTTGATCTCATTCGAAAACAGAAACAAGGTGGTGGTGGAAGTTTACCAGTGGTGGTTTAACAAAATTGTTCACAGCAGCCTTTTCAGTTGGCTAACTTGAAAGTTTAGTGATCTTTGGTGGTGTTGTGCTGGCCGGTTGTGGTATAAATGTAACAGAAACCAGAAACCCAATTGATGAAGTGGGTTTGTAGAAAATTGGCGATGATGGTTATTCATGTGGTTGTGGTGATGAAGCTTCGGTTGATCAAACTAGAATCATAACGAGGTAGAGAGAGAGATAGTTAGATAGTTGTAAGGTGGCGATATGATCAAGGTTGATGAAGTGATGGTGAGGAGGGTGGTCTAGGGTGTTTCCCGATTGCAAATGCTTCGTGGCGGGTTTGTAGTTCGAATGTGTGTTGGTTTGTGAATGAAGAAGAATGTATGAGTACATGGGATGGGTTACGTTTAGTTAGCTAATCTATTTGTTTTATTCTGATAATGGGTGTCGACAGATTGTACAATTTAGAACAGAAGGAGAAGAAAAATAAACAGACACCTTTTTTATCTAATTGGATTCGTACACAATTTGATTTGGATATTTAACAACTTTAGACAGAAAAAAAAATTTACAGATAATTGATGTGGATGTGCCACGATTTCAATATTTATCTTTATAATTGATCGACTGATTAAGGAATACAAAGATTATATTAATAATACCTTTAATATTAATAATCATAATAATACTAAAAAAAATATAAATTCTGTTAATAAAATTAATAATAGAAATAATGACAATATTTATAATAATAATGATACCAAAATAATACTAAGAATGATAAAAATAATAATGATATTCAATATTAATAATATTAATAAAAAAAAATGATAATAATATTATTTATAATACAAATAATAACATTAGTTACAATAATGTTAATATTATTGGTGATAACAATAATACATATCAAATTTCATATATATATAATAATATTAATATTATTACAAATATTAATATTTATATTAACATTAATAGTAGTAATGATAATGAAAGTAATGATAATAATATTATCATAACATTTATATTTTAACTTTGTAATTACATGTATTAGTATTACATGTTATTGTTTATGTAATCTTTATATTTATATGCTATATATAATAATACTATTAATACAAATATTACTACTAATATTGAAATAATATTTTTATTTGCAAATGTTGATATTATATCTTATTAGCTATGTAATATTTAATAATTATATTATATATCCTATGATAACATTTATTGGATATTGAATCATAAATATACATATAGATAATAATATCATGTATATATTTGTATATATTCTTATATTTATATTTATGTAAATATAATTACATATTTATTTACAGACCATAGTTCGTGAATCGTCGGGAATAGTCAAAGGTTAAATGAATTCATATAAACAGTTCAAATATTTTTGAGACTCAACATTACAGACTTTGCTTATCGTGTTGGAAGCATAATAAGATTAAGTTTAAATTTGGTCAGAAATTTCCGGGTCGTCACAGTACCTACCCGTTAAAGAAATTTCGTCCCGAAATTTGAGTGTGGTCGTCATAGCTACCAATAAAAATGTTTTCATGATGAATATGAGTTGATAAATAGAGTTTTATCATCATTGAGTGATATGGATAAACAATTCGATTACTCGAGGCGTACGAGTGAAGCTATCACAAAATAGTGAAATGAGAAAATAGAGATTTGTCTTATCTTCTGACGTAGTCACGGTGGATTTCCGAAATTCAAGGATTTGGAGAAAATCTTCGTTATAAGATTTGATTCTTCGGTATTTAAGGGAATAAGGATCCTCTTTGGTTAAATGCAACGATCTGTCTCGATTGTTCTGTCTGATAATTTACTATAGATCCACCCCCCTTCGTTTCCTTTATATTTTGAGGTTCCATCCTTTTGTTTTTCCTCTTTCCGACTTTAAGTCAAGCGAATAATGGTTCAAAATTTGTAGGTATGAAGTTTCAGATGAACATGACTAATGTTCTAAGAGAGAAATTGTAATAGTAAGATCATGATTGGTTAAATTATCAGAATTCAAGAGAAAGATATAACTATCAAGAAAATACGTTCTTGATTTGTTTGGAGATTGGGCAGAATGTAAGAGTCGTGTAACATGGCACATGATGACGTTATAGTCTGTGAATCATCATGTTTCATTAGAAACTCAGCATGACTTACTGTAATATAATCACGTTGATCAAGTGTCATTATATTATACTAACTCATGCATCAGTTCTCAACATTACTTCAATAACATTCATATTCTAAACTCGAAAGTTTACAGAATATAGAAACTAACAGTTTCTATATGATGTAATACTGATAGCATGAAGATATTAATGATTTTAGATATGAATAGTTATGAAAATATCTTCAGAAATATGGAGGATATTTATAATGAAAGATACGATGATATCTTGGAATTTCTAATATCGAAGGATGGTGAAGAAAATTTGTCCGCCAGAGTTTGGAGTCAGAAGCAAGGTATTCGCTAAAGATTTCATCAGAAACAGAATCATCAGGATTCTTAATGTACTAGTTTAGCCCTTGTGATTTGTCCACGGCCTCTTTCATGGTTTGCTCAATCCGTTTTCTAGTTCCAACTTTTCTGAGCTTTTCCAACATACTATTCTTTATCATCAAACTTTCGATGATTAAGGTCATTTACGATTTTCTATGGTTTCTGTTGCTTCATTCAACTTTTTCAACATTCAGAGTATTGATTTGTGACTGACTGCTTTTCAGAATTTCAGAATGAGAGATCATAATTCTAAGAGATAAATGTCATACATATAACTGTTGATGTAAATATGCTGTGAGTTTTCAAAGTACTTGATTGCTGATCCCGGTAATTGGTATGGCAGTTATTGTTACAAGATGCGGATGAGTATATGATAGAGTTTCTATAAATAAATATAATGATTTATCAGAAAGATTTAAGCCAAGAAGCAACGAGGTTACTGGTACGTCTGCTGATAATATGGTGGAATATAAAAGGTTTCCCGGTAACAATAAAAGAGCACACACATAAATCAAGGTTATAATAAGGCTGTTTCGAACGAAAAGTCAAAGTTGATTTGCTGGAGCTGTGACAAAAATTTACTAATTTGGAAAGGGATTGTAAAATTATTTTCGGTAATAACAACGCCAAAGAGCTATCACAGATACGTGTTAAATGTTTACTCAGGTTTCGAAGGTTTTCAAGGACATAACTATATGCATCATCTCTTCTTACGTAGATGAAGTGGGATTGGTTCATCCTCTCGATTGAGGTGTTTTCAAGAATCATGAAAGGTTTGAACGCAGATTGTAATCGTCAAGATACAAATGAGGTTTAAAATGAGATCAAGTGGCAAACTTGAAGAATTATTTAGTTTCATATGTTATAGTCAATATTTTAATTTATTTTAATTGTCCAATGTTGGTAGTCCACAGTTGATAGTCCACATTGACAGTCCAATAATTCATATACAGTTTAATATATAATATTCGAATTAATTAATACGTGTCGTGACCCGTATACGTCTCAGACTCGATCACAACTCAAAGTATATATATTATTATAGAATCAACCTCAACCCTGTATAGCTAACTCCCGCATTACTGCATATAGAGTGTCTATGGTTATTCCAAATAATATATATAGATGGGTCGATATGATATGTCAAAACCTTGTATACGTGTCCCGATATTTAAAGTGCGTAAAAATAAATAACAGAAATTAAATGACGATAAATAAAGTGCGTAAAGTAAATAACAGAAATTAAATGACGATAAATAAAATTGTGAGAATGTAAATTGTGATAATTAAATTGCGATAATTAAAGTGTAATCAGTTAGCTGGGAACAATTAGTTAGGAACAGTTAGCGTGGATTCTTAACAAAATTTCTCATAGTTAATTTGTTTGTTTCTAACAAATTTTATTTTGTCAAATGTTTTCTTCATTATGCCACTTGTTGGATTCTGATAGGTCAAAATCCAAATTTAAAATTGAATGAAAATGGTTATTCTGCGGTGAACGAATACGGATGCCGGTGGATGTAAGTAGGATAGTGAATAACTGTTGAATCAGATTCGAAGAATATACAGTGTAACTTATTAATGTGAAATTTAAATATTCCTCGGGTATTACCTACCCGTTAAAATATTTTCACCATTAACAGTTTGTACAAAAGAATTTTTAATTACAATCTTTATGAAAACATATATACATATATATTTTCTTCAGATGTAATCATGGATTTAATGAGTCAATATGATATTAAACTCATTTGATTTATCGTTAGAACAAGAATATACAATCTCTAACATATTAGAGATTACATAATCGCCATGTCGAACGAAGATAAATGATGTAGAACGATTCGTAGAACAATAATTATATTCGAGGTACATAATGAGATGTCGAGGCATGGATTGTTGATGGTACTGGTGTTGTTATTGATGGTACTGTTGATGCTGGTGATGTTGCTGAAGCTGGTAAGTTTCGCACCATGTTCTCCAAATTGATTACTCGAGCGCGAAGCTCGTTGACTTCTTCGATTACCCCGGGATGATTGTCGGTCGGAACGAGCGGATGAATAAGGTTTAGAATCTGAGTTATGATATAGTCGTGGCAAGATATTTGGGAAATGAGGATGAAATGGTGTTACGAACAGGTTCGTCGGTAAGTGCTTCAGGTTCTTCGCCAAAAGGTGAATTCGGTTAGTGGATGGGAATCGCCTTCTGCGCGTCTCCATTGATTAAGTTGTCTATGAATCCATCAGATGAATTGGGGATGGATGATTGGTTGATTCATTCTGGTGTCGTTGCTTCCGGAGCTTAGATGACTATCCATTCTGAATAACTGTCGGGATAACTGTCAAAATCCGAGGGACTCGATCTAGTTGAGGGATTCATCTCGTACGATCAGATGAAGGATTTTCGATAAGAAATAGATTATAGGATGTAGATTAGTATCCTGCAATACATAATTTACATATGCATATATATTACTAAAATCCCATAAGTTACGGAGGAATCTACGGAAGCTATCAGGCAAAGGTAACAATAACAGATACGCTAAGATATGAATTAGCAGATATGCTAAGATATGAATTTTGTCTATACACTAATCATGCAATCAATGCAATATGATGTGTCTAGACTAAGGATGATAAGCAAGTGATTCTCTAAGAATGATAAGCAGGTAATTTTCGACACGAAATGATAAGCAAAACTTTTGACATGCAGACACGGTCGAAGTCCAGACTCACTAATGCATCCTAACGACTTATCAGTTAGACACACTAATGCAGACCTAGTTCGCTAAGACCACTGCTCTGATACCAACTGTCAAACCCCTTCCTAATCCATTCGGACGAAGTCCATATCGATTATAAATGATTCACAACAGTTGATTACATCATGAGGTATTTGACCTCTATATGATACATTTTACAAACATTGCATTCGTTTTTAAAAAGACAAACTTCCATTACATCGACAGTTGATGACAAGCATACAATTTCATAATATATTCAAACTATAAATGACTTTATAATAATCTTGATGAACTTAACGACTAGAATGCAACGTCTTTGAAATATATCATGAATGATTCCAAGTAATATCTTTAAAATGAGCAAATGCACAGCGGAAGATTTCTTTCGTACCTGAGAATAAACATGCTTTCAAGTGTCAACCAAAAGGTTGGTGAGTTCATTAGTTTAACATAAATAAACATTTCCATCATTTTAATAGACCACAAGATTTTCATTTCAGTTCTCATAAATATACGTCCCATACATAGAGACAAAAATAATCATTCATATGGATTGAACACCTGGTAACCGACATTAACAAGATGCATATAAGAATATCCCCTATCATTCCGGGATCCTCCTTCGGACATGATATAAATTTCGAAGTACTAAAGCATCCGGTACTTTGGATGGGGCTTGTTGGGCCCGATAGATCTATCTTTAGAATTCGCGTCAATTAGGGTGTCGGTTCCCTAATTCTTAGATTACCAGACTTAATAAAAAGGGGCATATTCGATTTCGATAATTCAACCATATAATGTAGTTTCGATTACTTGTGTCTATTTCGTAAAACATTTATAAAAATTGCGCATGTATTCTCAGCCCAAAAATATAAAGGGTAAAAAGGCAAATGAAACTCACGCATATAAATATTGTAAAACAGTTAATAAAGCATTTGCATGTATTCTCAGTCCCAAAAATGTAAAGAGTAAAAGGGAATCAGTAAACTCACCTATTGTATTTTGTAGTAAAAATACATATAACGATATTGAACAAATGCAGGGTTGGCCTCGGATTCACGAACCTATATCGATTATATAGGTTAAGACATATAATATACATGTAATAGTAATCAAACTATTTTCTATATTAATTATATGTCATATTACTTATAGTAATGTATTATCATTTCCAATATTATGTATATCTATTTATATATGTTATATTAATATTATACATATAAGTATTTATTTTTTTATATGCTATTAATAATAATATTTATATATCTGATTAAAATATATTTATTTCTTATATGTAACTTAATTAATATTATATAATAATAAATAATAACATTTTATTTTAAAAAAAAAAATAGTATGTAATTTCTTTATATAGTTATTATATGTGTACTAAAAGTAATGATTTTATAATAATACTAAGATAGTGTAAATAATAATAATAATAATAATAATAATAATAATAATAATAATAATAATAATAATAATAATAATAATAATAATAATAATAATAATAATAATAATAATAATAATAATAATAATAATAATAATAATAATAATAATGGTAGTAATAATAATTAAAATGAGTAAACTACCTTCAAGCCTTTTCTAAAAATAGATGCCTCAGACCGGGCTTGAACCAGCGACCTCTTGCTAACTTGACATGTACACTAACCGTTGAACCATTTCTATTTTTCTGATCTAATCTCAGACCCAATAATATTTAACCCATATTATTATTTCCTGGCCCCGTATCATTTCGGCCCAACTTCATTATTTCGGCCCATTGTTTAACCTCGGCCCAAGTTCTATTATAAGTCCATGAACTTAATCAAAAATCACGGCCCAAGTGCAGGTTCCTAAGCCTAAAATAGATTACAACCTGGTGGCCCAAAAACACTAGTCCATTAAACCGAAGCCCAACTGACCATCTTTTCAGTCCAGATCAATACCAATTATCACGGCTTGTATCAATTATCAATTCCAGTAAAAAAGAAGGATAATACCCCGATTAAAATAATAGTTAAGTATGACCATGTGTATCTCACTCTTCTTTACAGCTCAATATCAATTACATCACTCCACTATGATTATCATATTCTTTTAATATCAATATCATCATCATTCTTTATCACCTTTGCGTTTTTTTAAAAATAAAAACGGAATAGAAAACGTAAATATAGTTGTAAAGTCTTTTGGATGGAGTACAAGTGGGCACTCAAGAATTCCCCACCGAAAGTTGTTTTGTTTTTTTGTGCCTTATCGAACATATATAGAACTAATATTATAGCTACAATAGCAATTCTCTAATCGAAGCAATAATATTTAATAATTGCAGTTATGGTTTTCGATTAAGCAGGAAAGTATGCAGCAGCGTGGAAGTTGAATCATGTGGGTTGGTCGAATAAACATGAGTGATAACGTGATGGTTTTTGGGTTTATTAGAAAACGACTAAAAGAAGAAAGCTGGAACGGGTAGTATTAAGAAGGAAACATAAAATATAAACGGCAGCAATAATAGTGATGAGTGGTCGACGGTTATGGGTCTCGGTGTTGAATTGAAACAGAAAATAGCTGAATTAAACCTGTTGGAGAGTTGGTGATGGTTGATCTCATTCGAAAACAGAAACAAGGTAGTGGTGGAAGTTAACCAGTGGTGGTTTAACAAAATTGTTCACAGCAGCCTTTTCAGTTGGCTAACTTGAAAGTTTAGTGATCTTTGGTGGTGTTGTGCTGGCCTGTTGTGGTATAAATGTAACAGAAACCAGAAACCCAATTGATGAAGTGGGTTTGTAGAAAAGTGGCGATGATGGTTATTCATGTGGTTGTGGTGATGAAGCTTCGGTTGATCAAACTAGAATCATAACGAGGTAGAGAGAGAGATAGTTAGATAGTTGTAAGGTGGCGATATGATCAAGGTTGATGAAGTGATGGTGAGGAGGGTGGTCTAGGGTGTTTCCCGATTGTAAATGCTTCGTGGCGGGTTTGTAGTTCGAATGTGTGTTGGTTTGTGAATGAAGAAGAATGTATGAGTACATGGGATGGGTTACGTTTAGTTAGCTAATCTATTTGTTTTATTCTGATAATGGGTGTCGACAGATTGTACAATTTAGAACAGAAGGAGAAGAAAAATAAACAGACACCTTTTTTATCTAATTGGATTCGTACACAATTTGATTTGGATATTTAACAACTTTAGACAGGAATTTTTTTTTACAGATAATTGATGTGGATGTGCCACGATTTCAATATCTATCTTTATAATTGATCGACTGATTAAGGAATACAAAGATTATATTAATAATACCTTTAATATTAATAATCATAATAATACTAAAAAAATATAAATTCTGTTAATAAAATTAATAATAGAAATAATGACAATATTTATAATAATAATGATACCAAAATAATACTAAGAATGATAAAAATAATAATGATATTCAATATTAATAATATTAATAATAATAAAAAAAATGATAATAATATTATTTATAATACAAATAATAACATTAGTTACAATAATGTTAATATTATTGGTGATAACAATAATACATATTAAATTTCATATATATACAATAATATTAATATTATTACAAATATTAATATTTATATTAACATTAATAGTAGTAATGATAATGAAAGTAATGATAATAATATTATCATAACATTTATATTTTAACTTTGTAATTACATGTATTAGTATTACATGTTATTGTTTATGTAATCTTTATATTTATATGCTATATATAATAATACTATTAATACAAATATTACTACTAATATTGAAATAATATTTTTATTTGCAAATGTTGATATTATATCTTATTAGCTATGTAATATTTAATAATTATATTATATATCCTATGATAACATTTATTGGATATTGAATCATAAATATACATATAGATAATAATATCATGTATATATTTGTATATATTCTTATATTTATATTTATGTAAATATAATTACATATTTATTTACAGACCATAGTTCGTGAATCGTCGGGAATAGTCAAAGGTTAAATGAATTCATATAAACAGTTCAAACATTTTTGAGACTCAACATTACAGACTTTGCTTATCGTGTTGGAAGCATAATAAGATTAAGTTTAAATTTGGTCAGAAATTTCCGGGTCGTCACAGATGAACCAACCGCACTTCATCTATGGAAGAAAAGATTTATGCATATAGTATGCACTTGAAAAACTCTCAGAACTTGAGTAAACGTTTAACATGTATCTGTGCTAGCTTCTTTAGTGTTGTTATTACCCAAAATAACTTTGCAATCCCTTTTCCAAAGTAGCCAATTTTGTCACAACTCCAGCAAGTCAACTTCGACTTTTTATTCGGATTAGCCTTATTATAACCTTGATATATAAGTTTGTTTTTCATCATCGTTACCGGAGAACCGCTTATATTTCACCACATTAGCGTTAAACTTACCAGCAACTTCATTACTCATTGGTTTAAGTCTCTCCAAAGAACCATTATAGCTGTTCATTAAAACCCTATCATGTACTCATCTGTATTTTGTGACGGTGATTGCCATATCAAATATCGGGAAGCATCAACCATTATTTTGAATCTCGCAACGTTTCTACATCAACAGTTATATGTATAACATTTATCTCTTAGAATTATGATCTTTCATTCTGAAATTTCGAAAAGCACCCAGTCTATGAATCAATACTCCAAATTTTGGAAAAAGCTGAATGAAGCAGCAGAAACTGTAGACAATCGTAAATGACCTTAACCGTCAGAAATTTGATGATAAAGAACAATATGTTGGCAAAGCTCAGATAAGTTTAGTACGAAAAGTGGATTATGCAAAACTATGAAGGTGGCTGTGGACAAATCACAAAGACTAAACCTGCCTTCAAAGAATCCAAATGATCCAGTATCTGCTGAAGTCATTAACAAATACCATGCTCCTGACTCTGCACTTTTACAAACAAATCTTCATCATCATCCATCGATATTAGAAATTCTAAGATATCATCGTATCTTTCATTATAAATATCCTCGATATTTCTGAAGATATTTCATAACTATTCTTATCTGAAATCATTTATCTCTTCGCACTATTTGTGTTACATCATAAAAGAAACTATTTTAGTTTCTAATTCTGAAATCTTTGAATTTAAAATATGAATGTTTTTGAAGTAGTGTTGGGAACTGAAATATGAGTTAGTATAATATAATGACACTTGATCAACGTGATTATATTACAGTAAGTCATGCTGAGTTTCTAATGGAACGTGATGATTCACAGATCATAACGTCATCATGTGTCATTTTACACGACTCTTACATTCTACCTAATCCCTAAACATATCAAGAATATATCTTCCTGATAGTTCTATCTTTTCTATTGAATTTTGGTAATTTAACCAATCAAGATCGTGCAATTACAATCTCTCTTAGAACATTAGTCATGTTCATTCGAAACTTCATACCTACGAATTCTAGACCATTATTCGCCTGACTTAAAGTCGGGAAGAGAAAACCAAAGAATGGAACTCTGAAAATGAAGGTAATGGATTTATAGTGAAAAATTAGACAGAGCAATCAAGTCAGATTATCGAATTAAATCAAAGAAGATCCTAATTTCCTAAATTTTTGAAGGATCCAATCTTTTATAGATTTCGAAGATTTTCTTTAAATTCCTTAAATTTCGGAAATCGACCGTGACTACGTCACCGGTTAAAACCAACTTACATTTACTCATTTCAATCTTTCGTGATAGCTTCACTTGTACTCTTCAAGTAGTCGAATTATCTTATCCATATTACCCAATAGTAATAAAACTCTATTTATCAGCTCATATTCGTCAGGAAAACATTCTTATTATTAGCCATGATGATCCCACTCAAATTTCGGGACGGAATTTCTTTAACGGGTAGGTACTGTGACGACCCGGAAATTTTCGACCAAATTTTAACTTTATCTTTATATATTTCTGACACGATAAGCAAAGTTTGTTAAGTTAAATCTCAAGAATTTTAAACTATGTTCATACATTAATTTAACCTCGACCAAATTTCGACGATTCACGAACCATTTTTTATTGAATATAAATATGTATATATAAGTATATGTATACATAATAACTTGAGAATATTAATAAAGTAATAAACATATAAAACTTTATATGAACGTATTTGTTTCAATATAGTTATTGATGGAATTAGAAGATAATATCATATGATTGATTTATCAGATACATTGTATGATTACGAGTCTCTGTTGAGAGGCCCACTTTGATTTAGGAAACCTTTCCTTTTAACGGTATTCGGAAAATGGTAAAGTGATTTACAAGTAAGAACAGAATACCAATTATCAAATACTAGACAAATATTAGTGGACATTCCTGTTTGATTTCCAATTCCTGCTTTACAATAATTTACTCGTGACTTTTGATAAGGTAACTATTTAACCCTAACATTAATTAATGTAAAGGTGAAATTATGAAATATTATTGACAATTTAAGAAAATTGATGTTTTATAATAATTTCATGCACTTAGCTATCCACTGAACATTACCCGACGATTTCATAAACAATTGTGTATAAATAAATATATATATGTATAAATAAAGATATAAGTGTATATATATATATATATATATATATATATATATAATAAAATATACTTTAAATTATTAGAATTAAAATGTAAAATAACAAATAGAATAATTAAGTTATTATTATATAAATATATAAAAATATATATATGATATTATTATTAATCTATATATATAAATTTTATTATATTGTAAGGTATAAAGAATCAATATATGTTATTATATATATATATATATATATATATATATATATATATATATATATATATATATATATATATATATATATTACATGATTAATAAATCGTAATAATAATACATTTAATTAAAAGTTAAAATATAAATGTTATATTAATATTATTATATTTACATTCATTATTAATATAAATATTAGTATTAATATTAATATTAATATTAATATTAATATTAATATTAATATTAATATTAATATTAATATTAGTATATTATTATTTAATATGATACATAGAATTGAAACATTTAATTGGTAATATTATTATAATTAGTAGTAAGATTATAATTTTAAGTTATTATTATTATCTTTATCAATATTATTATTAGTATTAATATTATTAGTATTATCTTTATCATTATTACTAAAATTATTAAAATTATTGTTATCATTATTATAATACAAACTGTTATTATTGTTATTAATATTAATGATTATTGAGATAATTATTATTATCATTTTAATAGTATTATTATTAATATGTTTATATTTACTAATTAATAATATTACATATAAATCAGGAATTACGCGAATTCAGTCAGATATATACATCCATCAGATTTATTATTTTTATTTTTATGTTTTATTTTTTTGTCATCTTATTTCTGTTTGGGACACAACGTCGACATCTTCATTGCTATAAAACAATCAACAATCACATGGTTGTTGATAAAAATCTTTCGTTTTCCACTAACACTATCAATCATACATATCCATTTAACAGAGAAATTAAACAGAAATTTGGAAACGGGTGCGTTTTTTTCTTTTTTGTTCGCGATTTTAATTTTGCCAATAGCTAAATACGAATCTATCATCACAATTCAAGAATACAGAGGTGTTAGGAATTGTATACATGAACTATCTGTAAGTTTTCAAACGTTAATTCCTTCAATTGAATTTGAATTTAAAGGTCAAAGCTTTATTTTAAAAAAGTCAAACCTATGAACAAATATCAAATTCGAATTGGTTTTGATGTTTTCAGTGTAATTGATAATTTAGAAAGATTCTAGGAACGATTTAGGACTTGTTTCATATAGAAATCATTACCTAAAACTGCCTTAAATTCGAAATCAAGTGTTGAGTTTAGGTTGTTCATCACGATCCTGTAACACATCAGGTAGTTTTATTTTATTTTTTATTTTTTCTTTCATTTTTGATTTGATTATCTATTGAACAAATACCCCAACACCAGTCGGTTATATTAAATTTCAATCTTAATTAATACCTTAAATCATTATTTTGATATTAAATTTGTCCCTGGTCGCTTATAGTACGAAGAAGAAGAAGAGATTCAAAAATAGTATAAAAGAAATAAAAACCGGGTTATAACAGAAATGTTGAAGCAGAGAAGTGGTGTTGGATGTGTTCAGGTTAGCGAGTGGTCCGGGGCATTTCTTTTTACAAAAAGCTTTTAAGAGGGTATATTTTTTTTATTACTTTTATTTCAATTATTATTATTATTATTATTATTATTATTATTATTATTATTATTATTATTATTATTATTATTATTTTTATTATTATTATTATTATTATTATGATTATTATTGTTATTACCCTGATTATTATTATTATTGTGTTTGTTATTAATATTGTTATTATAAGAATTATAATAATTAATAGTATTATTATAGTTATAGGTATTATAACAATTAGTATTATTATTATAAGCATTATTAATGTTATTATTATTATTATTAATTTATCATCTTAGTATTATTATCATAATTGATATAATTGTTATTACTAGTAATATTATGACTATCATTATAATAATTATTATTAGAAATTATGATTTTAAGTATTATTATGATTACCATTATTATTATTGTTACTATTATTATTATTATTATTATTATTATTATCATCATTATTGTTAAGTTAAGTACTGTTATAACTACCATACTAAATTTATTATTATCATAAAAAATTAGTATTATCATTATATTTATAAATTTTTTTTATCATTACTATCATTGTTGTTAATATAAGTGTCATTATTAATATTACAATTATTATTATTAAAAAGGATTATCTTTATCAATATGGTTATTATTATTATTATGGTTAAGTTAATTATTAGTAAAACTTTAATAATGCAAATATATATTGTTATCATTAAAATGAGTATTACTATTTATATTATCATGTTTATTATTATTATGTAATTATTAAAATCATTATCATAACTATCATTAATAGAAAAATTAATATTTTCTATAGTTATTATTATTAATATCATTATTATTATCACCAATAGATTTATTAATATTATGACCGTTATTAGAAATACTAAATATTATAACCATTTTACCATACTTAATATTATTTTAGTATTATTACAATTACTAGTTTCAACAAACAAATGATATCAATAAAAATATATTTAATATACATAACTTAACTATATTAATACTTTTATATACAAATGAATACATTTAACAATGAAAAACATATCAGTTAATAATATAAAAATTATATCATTAATAATATATATATATTTATTCGATTACAAGAATATGTATTAATACATATATGAATGATATAGGTTCGTGAATCCGAGGTCAACCCTGCATTGTTCAGTTGTTCAATGCCGTCATATGTATTTTTACTACAAAATACAGTAGTGTGAGTTTCATTTGCTCCATTTTTAAATGCTTTTGCAATATATATTTTTGGGACTGAGAATACATGCGCTGCTTTATAAATGTTTGACGAAATAGACACAAGTACTTAAAACTACATTTTACGGCTGGATTATTAAACCGAATATACCCCTTTTTTGTCTGGTAATCTAAGAATTAGGGAACAGATACCCTAATTGACGCGAATCCTAAAGATAGATCTATTGGGCCCAACAAGCCCCATCCAAAGTACCGGATGCTTTAATACTTCGAAATTATCATGTCCGAAGGGAGTCCCGGAATGATGAGGATATTCTATATGCATCTTGTTAAGGTCGGTTACCAGGTGTTCACCATATGAATGATTTTTATCTCTATGTATGGGATGTATATTTATGAGAAATGGAAATGGAAATCTTGTGGTCTATTAAAATGATGAAAATGAATATTGATTATGATAAACTAATGAACTCACCAACCTTTTGGTTGACACTTTAAAGCATGCTTATTCTCAGGTATGAAAGAAATCTTCTGCTGTGCATTTGCTCATTTTAGAGATATTACTTGGATTCATTCATGACATATTTCAAAAGACGTTGCATTAGAGTCGTTGAGTTCATCAAGATTATTGTTAAGTCAATTATAGTTGGATATATTATAAAATGGTATGCATGCCGTCAACTTTCGACGTAAAGAAAGTTTGTCTTTTAAAAACAAATGCAATGTTTGTAAAATGTATCATATAGAGGTCAAGTACCTCGCAATGAAATCAACTATTGTGAATCGTTTATAATGTATATGAACGGGTCATTTTAGTTTGCAGCTGAACCGAATTAAATAGCAGTAGTAATACTCGATAGGTGGTGGCGGGTTGGGGCTGGAGAACGAATAGAAGGATCGATAATTAATTACAATGGGTGTGGTCATGATGGGGTTTTGGTTCCAAAAAGAATTAACCGGCTGACTCAATGAATTACCAAAATCATGGCTTCTGTTTTCTTGATTAATATAAAAAATGAATAAATTGTATGAAACGAATTCCACTAACACAAAGTGTGGGTCATACGCTTATTAGATGTCGGCCACTATCATAATTGAAATAGAATAATAACAAGAAACTAGTGATGGCAGTCGTGGTTCTAGCAGGAGGCAAAATATATATATATATATATATATATATATATATATATATATATATATATATATATATATATATATATATATATATATATATTCGGGTGCCTGGTTTTCGGTTTAACTCGACAGGGAAACAGAAGGTGTTAGCAGCTGTAACAGATTATGATGGTGTTTCGTGATATTTAAATCAGAAAACAGAAGCATAAGTAGAAGCAAAAACTGATGAGATTCGTGGTGTTTGATAGTGGTTCGATGGTGGTTAAATAGATTCAAGAGAAAAGAGAAAAGGTGAGTAGTGGTTGTGTATGATTGTGGGTGTTCAATTGATGGTCTCCAGTTGTAATAGTAATATTAAACCAAATGTTTTTGGTTGGTGGTTTGATCTTTGTCCGATACAAACAGAAACGATTTATAACCATATGTAATATTAAACTGAAAGGTGGTGGTTCGAGTTTCTATGGTCGAAGATAGTAATGGTGGTGATAAGATGGTTCTTGTGGTTGTGGTTGTTCGATAATCGAAACAATAACAGCTACATGATGTTCTTGTTTGATTTTCGATGGATGTTGAGTATTAGTAGCAAACAAGAATAAAGGTGTTGGTGATCTATGAAGATGATGAGATGGATTGTATGTGAAGCTTTAGGTTTAAACCGAAACACTTGCAGAACAAAAGGGAAAACGGCCGAGTCACTAACTGTTAAATTGGTCGGTATTTAAAGATGGGTTGAATGGTTATTTGGTGATTATATGATTTAAAACTAAACACACAGCACTAGTTGGGGATTGATGTTTACATGGTGGGTTGATGCTTGCAAATACTATATCTATATATAAAATTAATACTAATATAATAACAAAATATCTTACTCTCAATTGACAAGTTGAGATAAACAGGGAGCAACAAAAATAATAAAATATACTAATTCAAACGTGGGAAAAAAAATAACGCAGCCACCATTCAAAATTCTTGTGCCGACAGTTTTCACGGGTAATGTTTCGTGCTCCGTTGATAATTAGTGGCGGATAAAAGTGTTCAGAAAAATCCCACATTTTTAAATTAACTATATTTATTTATTTTGGTCATTATGGTATAAAAATCGATCATTAACTATTAAATAAAAAATACATTAATTATTCACTCCCAAACCCAAGTAAAATATGAAAAGTTTTAAAATTCAACAAATAGTTCCTAAATACATTTTTAATAAGCCTAAAATTTATATTATTCATTTTCGGATCACCGTTTATTTTAAAATCACCTAAGTTTGAACTTAACTTATTTAAATAACCATCGAATGATAAATGAGTGCTTCTATCGTTTACTAAATAAATTCGGAACTATATTTATATATTCAATATACCTTATTTATATATATAGATATGTTTTAAATAATAATTATTATATATTGTTTTATTTTACATAGTTAATTATAATATATTTCAAATTATTATATATATATATATATATATATATATATATATATATATATATATATATATATATATATATATATATATATATATATATATATATATATATATATATATACGTATCTATTTACAAGTAATTGTTCGTGAATCGTCAAAAATGGTCGAAGGTCAATTGAATATATGAAACAGTTCAAAATTTTTAAGACTCCACATTACAGACTTTGCTTATCGTGTCGAAATTATATAAAGATTAAGTTTAAATTTGGTCGGAAATTTCCGGGTCGTCATAGTACCTACCCGTTAAAGAAATTTCGTCCTGAAATTTGAGTGAGGTTGTCATTGCTAACAATAAAAATATTTTCATGACGATTTTGAGTTGATAAATAGAGTTTTATCATCATTGAGTAATACAGATAAAATCATTTGATTTTGTGAAGAGTACGAGTGAAACAATCACAAAAGAGTGAAATGAGTAAGTGTAGATTCGTCATATATTTTGACGCAGATAGGATTGATTTCCAGAGTTCAAGGGATTTGGAGAAAATCTTTGTAATAAGATTTGGTTCTTCGTTAATTAAGGAAATTAGAATCTTCTTTGGTTAAATGCGATGATCTGTCTCGATTGATTTGTCTGAGATTTCACTATAAATCCACCCTCTTCATTTCCTTTATATTTTGAAGTTCCATCCTTTTGTTTTCTTTTCTCGATTTTAAGTCAAGCGAAATAATGGTCCAGAGTTCATAGATATGAAGTTTCAAATGAACAGGACTAACGTTCTAAGAGAGAAATTGTAATAGCACGATCTTAATTGGTTAAATTACCAGAATTTTAGAGAAAATATAGAACTATCAGGAAGATATGTTCTCGATGTGTTTATAGATTAGGTAGAATGTAAGAGTCGTGTAACATGATACATGATGACCTTATGGTCTGTGAATCATCACGTTTCATTAGAAACTCAGCATGACTTACTGTAATATAATAACGTTGATCAAGTGTCATTATATTATACTAACTCATGCTTCAGTTCCCAACACTACTTCAAAAACATTCAAATTTTAAATTCAAATTTTTCAGAATTAGAAACTAAAACTGTTTCCTTTCTGATGTAACATGATATCGTGAAGAGATAAATGATTTCAGATAAGAATAGTTATGAAAATATCTTCAGAAATATCGAGGATATTTATAATGAAAGATACGATGATATCTTAGAATTTCTTATATTGATGGGTGATGAATAAGATTTTTTCGTAAAAGTGTATAGTCAGGAGCAAGTTGTTCGTTAATAACTTCAGCAGACACTGAGTCATTTGGATTCTTTGGAGGCAGGTTTAGTCTTTGTGATTTTTCTACAGCCTCCTTCATAGTTTTGCATAATCCGCTTTTTGGTACCAACTTTTCTGAGCTTTGCCAACATACTATTCTTCATCATTAATTTTCGACGGTTAAGGTCGTTTACGGTTGTCTACAGTTTCTGCTGCTTCATTCAGCTTTTTGGAGAATTGATTCGTAGACTGGGTGCTTTTCTGAATTTCAGAATTTAAAATCAATATTCTAGAAGATAAATGTTATATGTATACATATAACTGTTGATGTAGAAACGCTACGAGATTTGAAATACTGATTGCTGATTCTCGGTAATTGGTTTGGCAATTCTCGTTATAAGATGCGAATGAGTATATGATAGAGTTTCGGTATATATAATGATTTTTCGGAAAGTCAAAGATCAATGAAATTGTTGGTAATTTTACTACTAATGCGGTGGAATATAAACAGTTCCCCAGTAATGAAGGTGAAAAGACAACATATATATCAAGTTTATAATAAGGTTGATTCGAACGAAAAAGTCGAAGTTGACTTGCTAGAGCTGTGACAAAACTGACTATTGTGAAAAAGAGTTGCAATGTTATTTTCTGTAATAACATTGCCAAAGGAGCTAGCACACATACGTGTTAAACATTTACTCAGGTTCCGAGAGTTTTTCAGCATGACTATATGCATCAATCTTTTCTTCTGTAGATGAAGTATGGTTGGTTCATCCTCTCGATTGAGGTGTTTTCAAGAATCATGAAAGGTTTGAACGCAGATTGTAATCGTCAAAATACAAACGAGGTTTAAGATGAAATCAAGATGTAAACTTGAAGAAATGTTTAGTTTCATATGTTATAATCAATATTTTAATTCATTTTAATCCTCCAATGTTGGTAGTCCACAGTTAGCAATTCAATAATTCATATATAGTTTAATATATAATATTCGAATTAATTAATATGTATCGTGACCCACTGTATACATGTCTCAGACTCCATCACAACTCAAAGTATATATATTATTTTAGAATCAATCTCAACCCTGTATAGCTAACTCGAGCATTACTGCATATAGAGTGTCTATGGTTATCCCAAATAATATATATAGATGTGTCGATATGATATGTCAAAACCTTGTATACGTGTCCCGATATTTAAAGTGCGTAAAATAAATAACAGAAATTAAATGACGATAAATAAAATTGCGAGAATTAAAATTGCGATATATAAATGTAATAAGGAATTAACAGTTAGCTAGGAACAGTTAGCTAGGAGTTTGTTAGCGTGGATTCTTAACAAAATTTCTCATAATTAATTTGTTTGTTTCTAACAAATTTTATTTTTGTCCAAAGTTTTCTTCATTATGCCACTTGTTGGATTCTGATAGGTCAAAATCCAAATATGAAATTGAATGAAAATGGTTATTCTGTGATGAACGGATTCGTATTTCTGTGGTTGTAAGTAGGATAGTAAATGACTATTGAATCAGATTCAAAGAATGTACAGTGTAACTTATTAATGTGAAATCTAAATATTTCTAGGGTATTAACTACCCGTTAAAATATTTTCACCATTAACAGTTTGTACAAAAGAATTTTTAATTACAATCTTTATGAAAATATACTTACATATATATTTTCCTCATATGTAATCATGGATTTAATGAGTTAATATGATATTAACTCATCTGATTTACCGTTAGAACAAGAATATATAATCTCTAAAATATTAGAGATTACATAATCGCCATGTCGAACGAAGATAAATGATGTACAACGATATGTAGAATGATGATTATACTCGAGGTACAGAATGGGATGCTGAGGCGTGTGTTGTTGATGGTACGAGTGCTATTGCTGGTGGTCCTGTTGATGTCGGTGATGTTGCTGAAGCTGGTAAGTTTTGCACCATATTTTCCAAAACTATTACTCGAGCACAAAGTTCGTTGACTTCTTGTATTACTCCGAGATGATTGTCGGTTGGAACGAGTAGATGAATAAGTTTTAGAATTGTGGATATAATATAATTGTGACGAGATACTCTGGAAATGAGAGAGAAAATGGTGTCTCGAACAGGTTCGCCGGTAAGTACTTCAGGTTCATCGTCAAGAGGGCAATGTGGTGGATGGAAGGGCTCACCTTCTTCTTGTCTCCAATGACCAAGTAGATTACGAACCCATCCCCAATTCATCCAGAATAGTTGATTGCTAATTGGTTGATCCATTCCCCTCACACTGCTTTCGGAGCTTGAGTGAAACTCTATATCAGAATCCGAGGGACTTGAACTAGTGACGTATTCCATTTCGTACGATTGAACAAAGGATTTTTCAATATGAAATGATTTCTGGCTATTGAGTGGTATTATAATTATATAGAATATCTATATATATATATATATAACAAAAGATTTCGTAGATTACAGAGGAATTTACGGAATATACTAGGCAAAGTTTACATTAACAGATACGCTAAGATATGAACTTTTGTCTGTACACTAATCATGCAATCAATGCAGTAAGATGTGTCTAGACTGAGAGTGATAAGTAAGTAATTTTCGGCACGAAATGATAAGCAAAACTTTTGACATGCAGACACGGTCGAAGTCCAGACTCACTAATGCATCTAATCAACTATCATTTAGACACACTAATGCAAGACCTGATTCGCTAAGACCACCGCTCTGATACCAACTGAAATGCCCCGTTCATATCGATTATAAACGTTACATAATAATTGATTTCATTGCGAGGTATTTGACCTCTATATGATACATTTTACAAACATTTCATTCATTTTTAAAAAGACAAACTTTCATTACATCAAAAGTTGACGGCATGCATACCATTTCATATTATATCCAACTATAATTGACTTAATAATAATCTTGATAAACTCAACGACTCGAATACAACGTCTTGTGAAATATGTCATGAATGACTCCAAGTAATATCTCTAAAATGAGCAAATGCACAGCGAAAGATTTCTTTCATACCTGAGAATAAACATACTTTAAAGTGTCAACCAAAAGGTTGGTGAGTTCATTAGTTTATCATAATCAATCATTTCCATCATTTTAATAAACCACAAGATTTTCATTTCCATTTCTCATAAATATACATCCCATACATAGAGACAAAAATCATTCATATTGATTGAACACCTGGTAATCGACCTTAACAAGATGCATATAGAATATCCCCATCATTCCGGGACTCCCTTCGGACATGATAAAATCGAAGTACTAAAGCAGTTCAAATTCTCTGACTGGGGCTTGTTAGTGCCCATAGATCTATCTTTAGGATTCGCGTCAATTAGGGTGCCTGTTTCCTAAGTCTTAGATAACCAGACTAAAAAGGGGCATATTCAATTCGGTAATCCAGCCATAGAATGTAGTTTCGATTACTTGTGTCTATTTCGTAAAACATTTATAAAAGCAGCGCATGTATTCTCAGTCCCAAAAATATATATTGCAAAAGCATTTAAAAAGGGAGCATATGAAACTCACAATACTATATTTTGTAGTAAAAATACATATGACGACATTGAACAAGTGCAGGGTTGGCCTCAGATTCACGAACCTATATAATTTATTTATATATTAACACATATAATTAACATGTAATAATAATCAAACTCGTTTGTATATTTTAATTATATATTACTTATTTAAATTAGTAATGTAATATTTATATCGTTATTTTGTATGTATTTGGTATATTTTTATACTACCTCCGTCTCATTTCAATAGTCCACAGACAAAAAACACGTAGTTTTAGGAAATCCCACTAACTTCATTTATCCACCAATGAATATCTTCTCTCTCCAAATCCACCAATGAAATACCATCTTTCCTTTCTATTTATGGAAGTGGACTATCAGAATGGGACAATCCAAAATGGAATACTAGCCTATTAGAATGAGACGAAGGTAGTATAAATAACTTTTGGTTTATTAAAATAATGACTTTACTAATACTAAAATAATGTTACTAATAATAATAATAATTAGTTTTAATAATGAAAATACAAATTTTGATAATAATAATAATCATTTTCTTTGTAGTAATAATAATAATGATAATAATATATTATAAAAATGATAGCAATAATAATATTAATGATAATAATAATAAAATGTATTATTTTTATAATAATAATAATAATAATAATAATAATAATAATAATAATAATAATAATAATAATAATAATAATAATAATAATAATAATAATAATAATAATAAAATTTTAGAATACAACCTTTGAAGAAACAAGCTTCTAAAAATAAAACGCCACTGCCCAGACTCGAACCCAAGACCTCTCGGTTAACCAACAACACCCCAAACCATCTGATCCGTTTTGTTTTTCTGATTTAATACTGAATCATAATCTTATAACTCATATCATCGTCATATATCTATACCCTAATCCAAATTACATCGGCCCAACAGAAACCTCATAAGCCCAAACAATATACTTATGCCCATCAAATAGCCCGTTAACAAGCAATTAAATCCATTTACATAGTCTAACAATTTACGGCCCAAGAGAACAACAACCAAACTTAATAGGTTTAAGTTTCTGATTGTACGGTTAAAACATTTATACAGTTACAGCAGCGCGTGGGTTCCAAACAAGATAGGTATTAATCAATCTTCGATCCATCATCCTCATTGTATCATCATCATCATATCATTATCATCGTGTTATTATGTATCATCAGTCATCAACCAGTTGTAGATTCTTGTTTATGTGGGTTTACAAAGGAAAATGAATAGAAGGGTGTTCGATTTGATGATTGAGATGATGATAGTTTTCGGACAAGAAGTAGTATAGAAGTAATTATGTTTGGTCGCCAGTGAACGCAAATGCAGGTGGGGTTATTGGTTGATGAGATTACAGGAAATAGTTATATATGGTGGTTTGATGATGGTGTTAGTTTGCAGCTGAACCGAATTAAATAGCAGTAGTAATACTCGATAGGTGGTGGCGGGTTGGGGCTGGAGAACGAATAGAAGGATCGATAATTAATCACAATGGGTGTGGTCATGATGGGGTTTTGGTTCCAAAAAGAATTAACCGGCTGACTCAATGAATTACCGAAATCATGGCTTCTGTTTTCTTGATTAATATAAAAAATGAATAAATTGTATGAAACGAATTCCACTAACACAAAGTGTGGGTCATACGCTTATTAGATGTCGGCCACTATCATAATTGAAATAGAATAATAACAAAAAACTAGTGATGGCAGTCGTTGTTCTAGCAGGAAGCAAAATATATATATATATATATATATATATATATATATATATATATATATATATATATATATATATATATATATATATATATATATATATATATATATATATATATATATATATATATATATATATATATATATATATATATATATTCGGGTGCCTGGTTTTCGGTTTAACTCGATAGGGAAACAGAAGGTGTTAGCAGCTGTAACAGATTATGATGGTGCTTCGTGGTGTTTAAAAAAGAAAACAGAAGCATAAGTAGAAGCAAAAACTGATGAGATTCGTGGTGTTTGATAGTGGTTCGATGGTGGTTAAATGGATTCAAGAGAAAAGAGAAAAGGTGAGTGGTGGTTGTGTATGATTGTGGGTGTTCAATTGATGGTCTCCGGTTGTAATAGTAATATTAAACCAAACGTTTTTGGTTGGTGGTTTGATCTTTGTCCGATACAAACAGAAACAATTTATAAGCATATGTAATATTAAACTGAAAGGTTGTGGTTCGAGTTTCTATGGTCGAAGATAGTAATGGTGGTGATAAGATGGTTATTGTGGTTGTGGTTGATCAATAATCGAAACACTAACAGCTACATGATGTTCTTGTGTGATTTTCGATGGGTGTTGAGTATTAGTAGCAAACAAGAATAAAGGTGTTGGTGATCTATGAAGATGATGAGATGGATTGTATGTGAAGCTTTAGTTTTAAACCGAAACACTTGCAGAACAAAAGGGAAAACGGCCGAGTCACTAACTGTTAAATTGGTCGGTATTTAAAGATGGGTTGAATGGTTATTTGGTGATTATATGATTTAAAACTAAACACACAGCACTAGTTGGGGATTGATGTTTACATGGTGGGTTGATGCTTGCAAATACTATATCTATATATAAAATTAATACTAATATAATAACAAAATATCTTACTCTCAATTGACAAGTTGAGATACACAAGGAGCAGCAAAAATAATAAAATATACTAATTCAAACGTGGGAAAAAAAATAACGCAGCCACCATTCAGAATTCTTGTGCCGACAGTTTTCACGGGTAATGTTTCGTGCTCCGTTGATAATTAGTGGCGGATAAAAGTGTTCAGAAAAATTCCACATTTTTAAATTAACTATATTTATTTATTTTGGTCATTATGATATAAAAATCGATCATTAACTATTAAATAAAAAATACATTAATTAATCACTCCCAACCCTAAGTAAAATCTAAAAAGTTTTAAAATTCAACAAATAGTTTCTAAATACATTTTTAATAAGCCTAAAATTTATATTACTCATTTTCGGATCATCGTTTATTTTAAAATCACTTAAGTTTGAACTTAACTTATTTAAATAACCATCGAATGATAAACGAGTGCTTCTATCGTTTACTAAATAAATTCGGAACTATATTTATATATTCAATATACCTTATTTATAGATATATAGATATGTTTTAAATAATAATTATTATATATTGTTTTATTTTACATAGTTAATTATAATATATTTCAAATTATTATTTATATATATTTAAATATATACGTATCTATTTACAAGTAATTGTTCGTGAATCGTCGGAAATGGTCGAAGGTCAATTGAATATATGAAACAGTTCAATATTTTTAAGACTCCACATTACAGACTTTGCTTATCGTGTCGAAACCATATAAAGATTAAGTTTAAATTTGGTCGGAAATTTTCGGGTCGTCACAGTTTGGGGGTATTAAATACAGAAAAAGAAAATGAATGCCGAAAATACTAATCACGTTTAACTCACGTGATGGGACTTAACGTTCGATTTGGATGTCCAGTTAACGGAAGGGCTCGAACTGCAAAATTAAAATAATTAAGGGACGCGAATTGCCTAATTAAAAACCAAAGGACGTTGTTAGCGATTTATGGTAAAATAAAGGGACTTACTGAGCAAAAAAATCATTCATCAATTAATAATCATGTATTGAAATGATGTAGGGAGAAAACTACTTTGAAATTGATTTGAACATGCACAGATTTAGTTACATCTCTAGAAAAGGTTTCGAAGCATTTCAAGATAGACTCAAACATTGCATCCTAGATTTTGGGCTCACGATCCAGGTTTATAAACATATAATTTAATCATTTAATTTGTTTACAATGTCTCAATTATGTGCGGTCATCCTAAAATGAAGTTTATGTTGATTTTGTTATAGGGCAACATAGCTGAAGAATTACCAGAATGTATATTGTGTTGCCCTCATTGAAAGAAATCAATTACACCAATTACAACCTACTTGGGTTCTAAGGCGTTTTCTTGTTTGTTTTGAGTACACATCTTATTTGATATAATAATAATTAAATAATCAATTTTTAGTGTTTGTATGGGAGTGTTTGGCTTAGCGTTTTGAAAATTGATTATGCGTTTTAAAAAATCATAATTAAATAATCAGTTGTTTTAAAACGTGGTTTTGTTAAATGATGTTTGGATTTGATCATGCTGTTTGATATCACAATAATCAGATAATCAATTTTCTGAGTGTTTGGAAAAATCATATTATTTGATAACTTAACATGTACAATTACCAAAAACGGTATTTATTTTAAATAATAAAACATATATACATACATTATTTGATATATAATAAAGGGTGATGATTCTCACACACACTTTTTTGATCCTTACACACCAATTGAGTATTATTAAAAGAGTAAAAGGTTAAAATAGGTGTGTGAGGATCAAAAAAGTGTGTGTGAGAATCATCCCCCTATAATAAAACATTTTTTCATAAAACTATAACTAAATATTGACGAACATACCAACTTATAGTTTGTTAGCTATATTATTACTCGTCTAATAAGCCCAAACATACATTTATTTAACTTATAAAGTCCAAAAATATAATATAATTATAATTTATATATTATACTAGGTTTTGAGCCCGTGCGTTGCACGGCTACTCACAAACTGTTAAGGATTAGTGGAATATAGATACATATTTTTTATTATATGATGAGGTGAGCTTCAACATTGAACTAATAACGATTTAGAAAGGAACATTATGCACATATAATCAACTTCGACTCAGGCATTTAAAAAGATCACATAAGATGTCTATATTAAAATAAAATTCAATGAATACATTAAGATACCAACAAAGTGCTTGTTAGTTTTTTTCTTCCCGTACGCATTCTTCTTCCTGCAATAAATTACCAACGAAGCGGATTTTAGTCAAAGAAAACCACCAAAAACTAACAGTACATCATACATATCAGTTCATAATACCAACAAAGCTACACATCTATATTTGATGTTATATATTTATAGTCACCCACTTGTATTTTGAATTGGAATTATAGTCATTAAGGAATGACATTATACGTAAAATAAGGAATTATAGTCATTAAGACTATGCGATTATAATTTATAATAAAACATAAAATGATAAATGACATTATATTATATTATATATTATATATAATACCTTATCAATTCCTCCTTATACTCGACCAAGTGGTATTCATCATTCGATAACTCCTTCACGGTGTAGACATGATAGTTTTTCTACAGATTATAGTCACCCACTTGTATTTTGAACAATAGTTGTTCCCCAACCAAATTTTAAATTTGATCTATATCCTTAATTTACCGTAATATATCTTCTTCTTTTTTATTGAATTTTAGTGGGATTCAAATTGTTAAATCATCGATAATATTTTTTGCTTAATAAGAAACGGATCATCGATAAATAAGGATGATTTCAACATGCGTATCTTTTTAATTATGTATTTATAACTATAAATTTATCAATACAAACATTATAATTATAATTAGTAAATACTATTATTATGAAATATTATTAAAAACAATCAATTGAACAATGGTAGAAAATAACCCGTAAATCATTTAGGGATTGAAATTGATTTACGCCTTTTGAAGAAAACAACGTTGCCTTTTGAAGAAAACAACGTGAAGGAGATAATATAATCGTTTAGAAAATATACGCGTAATCCGCTGGAGATCAAGCCTTTGAAACTTCCGCATTCTTTGTTACATACTTACAACCTTTGATTATTCATTATCAATTTTGGCATCTTGAATTTCGGGTTTGATGGTAGTTACATGCGTTTTTCAAACAGGGATGGAGATTACGTATGTTAAAAGTGTTTGGGTTACACCCATTTTATTATTTTCATTTTATGTATGTATTGATTTATGTTACTACGTAATTTTGATTGCATTTTCAAATTAACCATATCATAAAATTTTAAATATTGTTGATGAGACAGTTGGAATGTCCAGATGGCATATTAACCTTTAATTACAGGTTTAATGACAAGTATGTTATTTTTAACTCTCTTTTATATAAGTATATAGATATAGATATAGATATAGATATAGATAGATATTATATATTCAAACACATTTTGTAGGAATATTGGTGCAAGGACACAATGGTGTCCACTAACAAATCTCTCTTTTAAAAGATGGCCACGTCAATTACTCCCCCACCACCCCAACCACCCCCACCTTGCCCCATCTTTAACCCAATCGATCATCATCAACCACAATCCACTTGGATCCCAGTAGTGAACCATCAGAAACAAAAGGAAGCAACATGCTTACAACAAAAGGAAGCAGCATGCTTACAACAACAGGAAAGCAGGGAAACAACCTACTACTTTACGGATTTTCCAGAAAAATGGAACTCAAAGGAATTAAGGCAATTCTTCGCTAGATTTGGTGTCGTTACAGAGGTTTACATTGCCAGGAAAAGAAACAAGGAAGGAAAACATTTTGGTTTTGCGAGATATCTCAATGTCCAAGACCCGGGCAAACTTGAACACGAACTCAACAGCTTTTGTATCGGCAACAATTTTATTCGTTGTAACGTGGCTCGGTATCAGAAACAACATGGGAATAATCATCCAAAAATAGTAGATGTCGTGGGTATGAGGACTAAATCGAAGATTAATAGCGAACTTAAGAGTAATAATTTAGGAAAGACTTTCTTTGAGGTGCTTACCGGAAACAATCGAGTGCAACAATCTAATTTCAATGGTGGTTCTACTCCCATTGAAATAAAGGTAGAGGGTAAGACTTTCGTTTTTAACTTACCCGAATCAGTGGGAAATCACAACTTTGTTTTCAGTTATAATAGGGATCGATTCACTTGGTCTTTGATCGAAGATGGAAGCAGGAATGACAAAGATCTTAAGGGTGCTGACTCGGTTCTTTCGGATTCAAAAACTAAAGGTCTCTCTGACTGCCAAGATAATAAGGTCTGTGATGCTTCCTATATTGATAATAATGTGGGGCAAGATGAAGTCAAGAAGTTGTCGAGTAATGATGGTGATTTTTGGTTCACCGGAAATCGTCAATCGAGACAGAAGTTAGACCCGTTTGTAAGTCTTTCATCCTCTAGTTGTGACGGGGGTTCGAAGGATATCGAGACTGAACCAAGCCCCCAGAAGCAGGCTGATTCAGAAGAGTCGAATTTTCATAAAGTCCATTCTCCATTGTCTATGGTCGCCGGATTCAATTCGACCGGAAATTCTCAGGTGGAAGAGCAAGGTTCATCGGGGGTGACGTTTTCAGCCTGCTCTTCACTGACTGGTCAATGTAATCCAGATTCCAATGAGTTAAATTCAAATTCTCAAAAGCGGGAGGTTGTTGCTTCGTGTGGTGTGCAGGCTCATGTCTCGATGTTTGAAAAATATGTTCATGCTTCAAACGATGCTCATGCTTCAAAAGATGCTGACATCTCAGTAGGGATATCTAATACCTCTCAAAGTGTTGGGCCATTTAGCCCATTAAACTCGAGTGATTTTGATGCATCCAAACTCAACGTTAAAAGTTCAAAAGAATCTTGTGTGCCATTTGGGCCTAGTGAGTGTATCCTAGAGGAGTGTTTGGTTAATTCGAGACCTCTTGATTCTAATGTTGAAGAAGTTCATCCCGAGCTGAATGTTCATATTGGAGACGGGCCCAGCATGGTGAATAGATTTCGATGCAAGAAACGAATTTTCAGGCCTCTAATTAAACACCATTTTATTAATTTCCTTCTAGAAAGAAAACAATTGAAACGTAAAAGATGTCGTGAGTAACAAACGTGGATTGATAGGGTTATTCTCGATAATTTTATGAAACGATCAGATGTGGACGAGGAGGATCTTGATGACTGCTCATGCTCATGCTCGGGCTCGAACTCGGTCTCGGACTCGGACTCGGTCTCACTGTAGGCTTTGTTGGGCTTCAATTGCGTGGTAGTACTTTCGGTTTGGAAACCACGCATGTGTCTAGCCATATCCTTGGTTGTTTTTGGATATTTTGTGGTGTTTTGTCAAGGTAGCTTGGTTTTTTTGGTCGTGATGTATTTAGCCTAGTTTTGTCGCGGGGTTCGTTAGAGCATTTTTGCTTTCGTTTGCGTGTCTTGCTCGTGCTTTCGTTGTTTTTACTAGCTTCTTGTTAGTTGTATTTTGTTCCTTTTATCTATAATAAAATTCTTGCCTTTCAAAAAAAAAAAAGATATTATATATTATATTATATGGGTATTGATCCCAACATTCTCATTCTCATATTATATATAAAATGAGAACAAGGATAAAATAGTAATTTGCATCATCTAATTTTTAGGCATCTATATTACCCTATCTCTAATTACCCCCGAGTAAGTCTTCTTCCCATTGGGCCACTCAGCTATTACACATTCTCTATTGGGCCGAACACTGTTCAAGTTTTTTTTTTCCCCCGGCTGCTGTTTATTGCGAAAGGGGATAAATAACACAGCGTAATATTTTTTTTTCCCCTGTTTAATGGCGAATTGGGAAAAAAGGGGAGTTTTTACTTCATCTTTGTCATGCTGTAAAGGGTGATTGGACGTCATCCATACGCATGCTCTCCACGTTTACACTTATCTATCGTCTCTCAGGTTTTAATCACCTTTGTTCTTAATTTTTTTTTTTTCGCGCCACAACAATCACTTTTCTTGCTCTCTTTTAATTTCTTCTTCCCTACAGTTTTTACAGGTACTTCAAATTGCTCTTTCATATGCTTTCTAATGCAATTTGTTTGCTGTATATACAGAATCCTGTACTTAATTTACTGGTACACAGATTAGGTTTTTTTTTTTTTTTGGTTATTTTGGAATGATGTTCTGTTGTTTTCATGTAGCTTTCGTATATCCCGCTTTATCTGCAACTCAGGTATGATTTTTTACTGTTTTCCATTGATGTTATTCAGTATCTTTAATTGCTGTTTGTTGCCCTCTCTTATGGATGCTATGAGCTGCCTTTTATTGATCGATTATTTCATCCTTTTAGCGCTGTATTTTTTTGTCTTCGTAAATTATTTTGCTGATTTTCATAATGAGACCCTTGAGAAAAAGAAAGAAAGATAACGGTAAGGCACCTGCGCTTGATGATTGTGTTCCTTTGTCAAGTCAATGGCACGTAGGGTCTGTTGTTTCCTCCGGGCAGGTTGCTAAACGAGCCGCCTTGCGTCATTGCAACAATAATTTATCGACCTCGACTCCTCTGGATCCTAATTATGTTGCCTATGTTAATGGTGAGATTTTTGTTAATTTTCCTTTTTTATTGCTACTTTGGTGTTCTGATGATTATTTTTCTATAATCGTGTTTGTGTAGCTGCTGTTAATTCTAGGCCTGCTGTACAATTGCCTGTCATGTTTGTACAACGGGGAGTTGCGCCACTATACACTTTGTCCGCGTCGTTCGATTGCTCAGGTATGATATTCCGTATTTTTCTAATTCGCATGTACAGTTTGTATTGCTAATCGCCAGTTACTAGATGGACTTGTATATGGTTGAGATGGTTATATGCTGGAACTAATTTTCTGTACATATATGATATAGGATTTGATGTAATCTAATTTGTTGTAGGGTATACGATAGTATATATGATTATGATATATTTGATGTAATCTAATTTGTTGTAGGGTATACGATAGTATATATGATTATGATATATAGGAAGATAGTATATAATTTTTAGTTTAGGGTGCACCAAGATTTAATCATGTGTAACTTTATTTAATTTCCCTTTTCAATGAACGTCGTTGACCTACCGCGTCTATGATCATCTATATAAATATTATCATCTTCATGAACAACGAGTCTATTTGTTTCCCATGTAACAAATGCCCTATTCTTAGGGGTCTGTTGTGCTACTGTTGTGTTGCAACTTCACATGCCACTAGCCTTCTTTTAGGTATTGTATGCTTAAACTTCAAATTTTTTCCTTTTTTTTTTATTTTTTTTTCGTGTAAAAAGTTTGAACGCCTGATTTAAAATAACAATAATATATACAAACCTTAAATGGCATCCCAAGAACAAGTTTAGTTGCTACCGATCTATAGAAGAGTTCAGGTGTCTGTAAGCCAAAAAAAAAAAAAAAATTATAAATAAAACAAGAGGAATGCAAGAGGTTAATTTTTAAAGAATCGATCGATACACAAAAATATTAAGTTGATCCAAGGTAAATCTACCTCTTCACCCTGTCGTTGATACACCTAAAAGTTACTAATTTAAAATTAACGAGAAGAAAATACGACAAAAAAATATTAGCTTTATGTAGAGAGTTGCAAACTAACCTCCTTATGTACAGGCAAATCACCAGTTCTTCTTTGGAAATGTAAATAACATGTATGTGATATCAATACATAAGTTTAAGATTTTGTGACGTTTTTACCACTGTGCTACTTTCTCTGTTTACGCATCATCACTACGCATCATCACTGTTAGTCATGTACATTGATCGTCTTCAGTCCGTTTACTTTGTCATTAATACCTAATGTTTTTGCTTTGTAACAGCTCTTTCACCGTTGTATCGTGATTCTGGCGGGTGTGACCGCATTTGCAAACAATGTGGTGCTCTCTTCTGGCATGCTGAATGTATCAAGTGTAGCTTTAAAGACAAGCAAATACATTATCATCGCTGTTGTGAAAACGGTCGTGTTTCGTTACCGCATTATGAGGACCCTCTTGTATTGCTTAAACAGCTGTTGGAAACGGCTGCGTTTCAAAACAACATTCGTGCGTACAACCAGATGTTTAGCATGACTTCCTTTGTGGCCCGAATTGATGACACAATAAATGATGGTCGTGGTCCTTATGTTTTCAAAATATCCGGACAAATTTACCATTGGATTGGTTCCTTGTGTCCCCAACAAGGAACCCCTCCTAGGTTCTTACAGCTCTATATCTATGATACTGAACATGAGGTCGAAAACCGAATGGCTCATTTTGGCGGGTTGGATTCGGGTAGTTTGTGTCAGGTTGTAGTTTCGCGCTTGATTAGCTTGCTAGATACACACAATGAATTGGTAAAGCTTTTCCGCACCGCATGTCATAACCCGACCTTAACCGTAAGGACGAATACAATGACATATGATTTCATCGCGAGGTATTGACCTCTATATGCGATATTTTTCAAAAACTGCATTCGTTTTTACAATACAAACCATAGCTTTTATTACAAATACAAGGTTTAAACAACTTAATAATGATTATCGTTTAGCGATAATCTTAGACTTACAAACTTTACATGTGATAATAACAATACGACCTCCAACATATTTTACATTACAAATCCTCCGATATGCAGTTTTATTTTTGACACAAATATGCAAACTCAAGATCTTGCTTAAATTCAACATGTTGCAGCGGAAGCTTTTAGTTATCACCTGAGAATAAACATGCTTAAAACGTCAACATAAAGTTGGTGAGGTATAGGTTTAATGCCGACAGCGTTATAAATATAGACCACAAGATTTCATATATAAACGTTTTAATAAAAAATATTCTAAGTTGTTGAGCACTTGATAACCATACTTAACATTTAATCAACGTCGCATATTCCCTTTATTATGAAATCTTACTACACCGTACCAAGTATAGTCACCGAAACGAAGTACTGTGCAACCGTTGAATACTGGTCGTCCAGTCCGGTTGGGGTTGTCAGGCCCGATAGATCTATCAACAGGATTCGCGTTTACAATACCTCATGTAAATAATAGTTACCAAGCTACAGGGAAGTATGCCAGTGGTACAACTCAACGTAGAATATATATTTTTAATCACTTGTGTCCATAACGTAAATCATAAAATGCATGTATTCTCATCCCGAAATATTTAGAGTTTAAAAGTGGGACTATATACTCACTTTTGCCTTGAAGGTATTTATCACGACTTGGTCTCCGATAGATATCACAAACCTAACCATATATATAATATATCAACATATTTTCTTTTCAAGTAATCGTTACATATATATATATATATATATATATATATATATACTTTTAATACTTTTAATATTTTCTTAGTCCGTAGTTAGCAGTCCGATGTTAGTGGTCCACAATTAGTTGCTTAAATAAAATAAATAAAGACCCCATCGTATTCGTATTGATCAGAATTAATCTCGACCCATGGTACCATGTTGTCAAGTGACGTGTTGCGTACATAAAGTACCGTGTTGTCAAATGACGTGTTGCGTACAATCATGAGGTCTTATGATTAATCTTCTCGTGTTGTTTACGGGTGGTCCTGAAATATATAAAATCAAATCATAAGTAAATATATATTAAATATTATGTTAATTAGCCAAGATATGATTAATCCGATTTTGTCATAATATGATATATTACAGGTCTTGAAGTATTTTTTAAAAATCAAATTAGAAGGCTCTATTTAGTTTGCGAACAAGTTTGAAATCACTCAAACTATGTTTCTGTTGTTAAAATTTTACAACAAAAAATAAGATAGCTATATAAATATGAATCGAATAAGGTTATGAATAAGGTTACTACCTCAAGTTACTTGGACAAAGCTACTGGAAAAGGTAAGAAAAATCTTGGAATCAAAAGAGTGGTGGAGTGGGATTGAAAGATTGGAAGTAATCTCCTTGAAATCGGATGACTATATTGATACGTTCTTGAGTAGGTAAATGAAGAGAGATTAGAGAGTGAATTAACTTGAAAGAAAAATTGGAAATGAAATTGTATGTGTGTGTGTGCAAAATAGCATGATTATGGGATGGATATATAGGAGATTTAGTTTGTTTTCTTGCACAAAAGTCACACATGAGGTTAAATGGCTGGTTCCCACATGTAACATCATGTCTAGTGGCTGATCATTGAAGTTTATTGTTGGTATATACTAATAGTAAATACGTATAGAAGCTGGGTATGATACGGTTACATATACCCTAGATATACTTGTAGAAATTTTGAGGAATCGGAACGAGAATTCAAATATGGACGGGTTTATAACTGTAAAAGAGGCTCAAAACTGGGCTTTTATTTTTGGGTCAAACCGGGCTAAAATAAAATTTTAAGACATTTTTAATAAAGCAATGTTAGCCCAAAAAAATTTTTCCAAGCTGACCTGGCAGCTCGACCCCAGCCAGGGGATCTGCCCCTTGGACCCCGCCAGGGGTTGCCACCCCTGGACACCGCTTATCAGGGGCGCTGCCCCTCGAACCCCCGTCATAGTCAAGATAAGTTCAAACAAGTGTGCACTCCACACTTCCCCAAACTTGTTCGATATTTATCAAGATTATTTTGGTTACAAATTAATCCCATTACACTTGAATCATATTGGTGACATAAATCACAACATATTATAGATTGTAAGTATATATGTCAAAGAACGTTACATATAGTTATCGTTTTGAAAACTTAAGTTAGTGGTCTCAAAGTATACTTATAACTCATTGTTGTTAGTTCACAATGAAATGTTAAACCATCCTTAAATCATGTTAAATATGTATAGATATGTACATATACATAATCGTATAATTATCGTGTGTTATATAGTTCGTGATATCATCGGTCAAATTGGATGGTCAAACGTTGTGTAAAACTCTTTTCAGAAATATAAGTCTCAACAGTTTGGATTGCTTATCATGTTGGTAAGGTTTAATTTATGTAAATATTAATCTCATAAGTATAGAACGATCGGAAAATTCCGGGTCGTTACAGTACCTACCCGTTAAATAAATTTCGTCCCGAAATTTTAAAATTGTACCTATTTTGCGTTCTCTGGAAACAAATGTGGGTACTTTTGTTTCATCTGATCCTCTCGTTCCTAAGTAAACTCGGGACCCCTTCGAGCATTCCAATGAACCTTAACGATTGGTATGTTGCTCTGCTTGAGTTGTTTAACTTCACGGTCCATGATTTCGACTGGTTCTTCTATGAATTGTAGTTTCTCGTTGACTTGGATTTCTTCAAGAGAAATGGTGAGGTCTTCCTTTGCAAGACACTTCTTAAGGTTTGAAACGTGAAATGTATTATGTACTCAGGCGAGTTGTTGTGGTAATTCGAGTCGATAAGCTACCGGTCCAATGCGTTCGATGATCTTGAACAGGCCTACATACCTTGGGTTCAGTGTACCTCTTTTTCCAAAATGTATTACACCTTTCCAAGGTGACACCTTTAACATAACCATGTCACCGATCTGAAACTCTAATGGTTTCCTTCGGACATCGGCGTAGCTCTTTTGGCGACTACGGGCTGTTTTCAATCTCTCCTTGATTTGCACTATCTTCTCAGTAGTTTCATGGATGATCTCGGGTCCAGTTAATTGTCGATCTCCTACTTTGTTCCAACAGATAGGGGATCTACACTTCCTTCCATACAGTGCTTCGAATGGTGCAGCTTTAATGCTCGCATGATAACTATTATTATACGAGAATTCTGCTAATGGTAGATATTTATCCCATCCGTTTCCAAAATCGATCACACATGCCCTAAGCATGTCTTCAAGAGTCTGAATTGTTCTTTCACTCTGCCCGTCAGTTTGCGGATGATATGCGGTACTCATATCCAAACGAGTTCCTAGGGCCTCCTGTAGTGATGGCCAGAACTTTAATGTAAATCTACTATCACGATCGGATATAATGGAAATAGGTATTTCATGCCTTGAAAAAATTTCCTTTATGTACAGTCATAATAGTTTCTCCATTCTATCCGTTTCCTTTATAGGCAAGAAATGTGCAGATTTGGTGAGTTGATCAACTATTACCCAAATGGTGTCATAACCCCAGGCAGTCTTAGGTAACTTTGTGATGAAATCCATGGTAATACCATCCCATTTCCATTCTGGGATTTCTGGTTGTTGAAGTAACCCTGACGGCTTCTGGTGTTCTGCTTTAACTTTAGAACAAGTTAAACATTCCCCAACATACGTTGCAACGTCTGTCTTTAAATTAGGCCACCAATAATGCGTCTTAAGATCTTGGTACATCTTTCCAACTCCAGGATGTATCGAGTATCTTGTCTTGTGCGCCTCATTCAATATCAACTTCCTTAATCCACCAAACTTCGGTACCCAAATACGGTTTGCAAAATATCAAATTCCGTCTTCCCGTATAACGAGTTGCTTCGCATACTTCTTCATTATTTCATTTTCTATGTTTTCTTTAGTAAGAGCTTCTCGTTGAGCCTCTTTGATTTGTGAGTTGAGATT